>NC_053489.1:45598917-45786417 GCF_905171775.1 Rana temporaria | reverse complement strand
ATATATATATCAAATATTTAAAGTGTGTAATTTTTTTTGTATATATATATATATATATATACATAAAAAAATATTTACTCCAAGCATGTATACATGCTGCACAATATATATCTATAGATATATCTAAAATTATCGATATCTATCTATCTATCTATCTATCTATCTTTTTTTCACAAGAAAATCTATCTATCTATGTATGTATCTATCTATGTATGTATCTATCTATCTATCTATCTATCTATCTCTCTCTCTCTCTCTCTCTCTCTCTCTCTCTCTCTCTCTCTCTCTCTCTCTCTCTCTCTATATATATATATATATATATATATATATATATGTATATATATAGTGATAGATGGAGATATATATATTGTGTAGATAGATATATATTTACATAGATATACATATACATAGGTATATCTTTCTCTCTCTCTCTCTCTCTCTCTATATATATATATATAGATATAGATATATAGATATATATACACTATATATAGTGCAGCATGTATACATGCTTGGACTTTATTTTTATTTATTTATTATTTTTGTCTCTATAAAGTGAGGTTGAAGTATGTGTGGCATTTGTTTGCTGTACTCCAACTGCAGGTTTTATTTTACCACCTGGAAGTTGATTTTCCCTTTGGTATGTGCCATGGGAAGGTAAAAGGCATTTTGGTTTGTCCTCAAGGAAAAGCAAAAAAAATAAAATAAAACAGAAAAAAGGAGATACATATAAAACTAGGCAAAAGTATCAAAATAGGCAACTCACAAGGTTTTTTTATTTTTTTTTTACATGCTCCTTCCATGCTTTCACCCCTCACTTCCTCAGGTCCTTCGCTGCCCAGGTCAGGGGCAATAGGCCAGGAAGAAGGTAGCCTTGTCATGTTCTCCAACTAGGCCTGCTGTTCTTGGAGTAACACGGACCAATAATGTTGTGGTGAATACATCATTCATTATGCTATAGTTTTTTGGGAATTCTTATGCACCATTGTCTGCTGTGTGCATGTGTATTTATGTGTGTGTATATACACTATAGCTATAGATATATAAATCTATCTATAGCTATAGTGTATATATACACCCACACACACATTTTAATAATTGTACACATACAAGCACACATACATTGTAATAGTCTTTTATTATGGCCATAATGATTTTCTACACCTGCCTAGACACCTAATCAATGTGTTTTGTCAAAAGATACAAATTCTGCTTTATAATGAATAGATGACAGCAGAAGGGCCTGATAAATATTGTAAATTAACTATTAAAAAGAGGCGTTAATGTATTTGAAATCAAAACTGTAGACCGAAGAGTTGGCAATTAATCCAGATGAATGGAGGCCAATAATCTATGTTTATCTAACAGCACAACATTTTTTTTTTAATTTTCGGTACATCTTAAAAATTTACATTATTACTACTATTAAATATGAAATTTAAAGGAGGATTTAAGTGAAAATCAGGTTGCAAAGATATAGCTGCGAATTTTTCGCGACTGATGCTAATTCTGTGCCATTATATAAAAAAAAAAAAGCGTGCGCTCGTCGAACAGATTTTTTTTGTTTATAATGGAGCGGGTATTGTTCTGGCAGGGATTCCGCATTGTACGGTTTTTGATATGGTGCCAGACATCTTGCAGAGAATGTGTATGCCATGCATTTTCCCCGTGCAAAATATATTTTGAAGCCTGGGCTGTTTTTTTTTCCCTTGTTTTTTTTTTTAGGTGGGGATGGGTAAAATGTTTGGGATACCCTGTTCTATTATAAAATACTGCATTTCATCGTGCCTTACATATATATGTATTTATTGGTCAACCAACAGCATTTCGCTTTCGCACTACAATAAAATTCAAAGACAGGAAATAAAATTTGTTGGCAAAATTCTTGCTTTTCACAATAAAAAAAAAAAGAAATTGCAATGGACAGGTGTTCTAGAAAGCAGGTGCAGAAAGAATGATGCGCTCTTTTGCAAAATTTTGAGGATTTTCTTTTTCCTCTTTTTTTTTTTTTTTTTAATCTTCACACAATTTTTCTGTCAGTTGAGGAATTTCACGACACCCTTGATGAATGCTGAGATGAAAGGCTGTGCAGCAGACAAAAAAAAATTCACCACATTCCTTAGAAAAAAAAAAAAAAAAGATAAGTAGCTATTGTACCAGGGGTCCTGATTGAATAGTTTAACTCAACCCAGATAAACGGACATTACTGAGAAGCTTCTACATGACATCGATTTAGAATTTTTGCTCTGCATGGGTCTTTTGTGTTGCTGCAGCTTCACAGAATGCCTGTAGCATCATCATTATCAGCTGCAACTGGAGTCAGAGCTTTCCCCCTTACATGTGTTAGTTACAACAGGAAAAAAAAAAATTCCACCATCTTCACCATGAATGAAAGTTAGGTTTACGTTGATCCGACTGTAGTAAAGCACTCAGATAACACCTGGCCATTGTTATTCACAAGTGATTTGGCCCTTTCCATGACATCTAGGCCTCTTTCTGCACCGAAGCGGTTAACGTCAGCTATCACAAATATCCGCACGAGTTATATCATTTAAGGAAACCTACAATTAGACTAATTGCCCTTCTATTTCCAAGTCTTTTCGTTTTCTTTTTGAATATTTGTAGAATTACTGAGAAGCTCTCTTGCTTATACCTTAATTCTGTCTGTGCAACTTTTCTTTTTTAATTCTTCAGTGGAGAGATGCATAAAATAATAATAATAATAATAAAAAAAGAATAAAACAGAATGCATGATGTAGAAAAGTTTAAGGCATGCATCTGTATTTGTACACTGGTTGTGAGTTTACTACTTATTAATTTAGTTAGAATTTTTGCTACTTTATTTTTATTTTTTTATATATAATTCCATTTGGCTTACTTAGAATTTTTTTAATTTTTTTTGGCTTTTATTTGTATAATTCCCTTAGGCTTACTTAGATTTTTTTGATTTTTTTTGGCTTTTATTTATATAATTCCCTTAGTCTTATTTAGATTTATTTTTTATTTATTTTTTGGCTTTTTTTATATAATTGTCTTAGGCTTACTTAGATTTATTTTTTATTTAATTTTTTTGGCTTTTTTTTATATAATACCCTTGGCTTACTTAGAATTTTTTGATTTTTTTGGCTTGTATTTATATAATTCCCTTAGTTGTATTTAGATTTATTTTTTATTTCTTTTTTGGCTTTTTTTATATAATTCTCTTAGGCTTACTTAGATGTATTTTTTATTTATTTTTTTGGCTTTTTTTATATAATTCCTTTAGGCTTACTTAGTTTTATGTTTTATTTATTTGTGTGCAATTCTTTTTTTTTTTTTTTATATCCCCCAGATAAGTTAAGCCATCCAACATATGTCATTGATTGTAATAACAGTATACCCCCCCACCCCCCTCAATGCCACCAATTCCTTAAAAAGAAAAATAGTTTTGTTACAGGTTTTTTTCTTTGTTCTGCTTTTTCTTTGATGAGTAGAAGTCTTGAAAATAATATATTGAAACCTCTTCAAAGTTTACTTATTTCTCTGTTGCGTTCTTGGGGGCAAAGCCGAGATCTAATGGCTTTAAATACCTTTCCCACTGATCATTCAGGAAATTGAGCAGAAGAATAGTTTGCTTCCTGTTTCAGTTGAAATGTGTTTCTCATTTACTACGCTTACTGAAAAAAAAAAAAGTGGTAGAGCGTGTGCTTGTTGTGCCATTTCATATATATATATATATATATATATATATATATATATATATATATATATATATTGTGTTTTTTGGGGGTGAAAATAAGTGGCATTTGAAAAGGCGATTGAAGAAAGTTTACCTAACTGAGAGACCCATTCTGTCTTAGACCAAGGGTACCTGAGATGTTGCCTTCATCAAGCCATGTTTTTTTGTTTGTTTTTTTCGACTTGACATACTTAAATTTTAGTTGCTTGGCCTGTTTAAAGCAGGGCCTTAAATCTAGGAAAGCTTTAATTAAAAAAAAAAAAATGGAATTGTATATTACATAAAATATTAGTTTGTTTTTAGGTTTTGATTTACCCATCATAGTTTTGAAAGGCCAACGTCTTGCATCCAAAACAAGACTGAACTTGACACCATTTTTTTCCACAATTAACTGTATTTTTGTGTTTTAACACATTAGAATATAGCCAGACCCATGTAAGACCCTCTTTATTTATGTTTTTAAATTAAAGCTTTCTGCTTAGTTGATATACCCCCAATTCAATTTTACCTTTGCTTTTTCTATGCTATCGAAGGTTTTGAAAATTATTTATGTTTAGGTTAAAAAAAAAATTTATAACTCTGGTGATAATTGATAGAAGAGCATTTCTTAACTGATTTGGACTGTTCTTTTCTGTTGTCATTAAAAACATCATATTTTTCACTGAATTTATCATCTACATATAAATAAATGTGCACATATATTCTCGTTAAATTGCTTTGCTGTAATAAAATCTATATTACAGTATCCTAGTAAAAAAAAAAAGGAATATTTCATCTGTAATCTGCCTTGTCTGAGTCGGTTTTTCTCATCATAATTAAGTGGTTCTACAATGGTTTCTCGAGAACTCAGACGATGATGCTTTTCCTAATGCACTGTACATACATATGTTATGTGGTTCTTTGAGCATGCAGGCTTTGGGAATATGGAGTGGCTTTTTGTTTGCACTAATAATCCATAGAGGATCCTGACTTTTTTTTTTTTTTAAGTTAATTGTTCTCTTTCCCATGACATTTTTGTAATGTGTTTTTGTCCAGAGAGTGGAAAACGTAAAATGCCAGCGTTTTCACGCCAGATTGCTATGGTGATCTTTTCCCCACCCCCCCAACCTCGTGCATTCGATTTTGGTTCTTCAGGCTCATAGTGAAATTTGGATTATAGATGGAATAGTAGGTGTAAGAGAAACTGGAGTAGTGTGAATGAACGAGCTGTAAAGGATATTAGTTAAGGGGGGGGGGGGGGCTTAACCACTGGAAGTTTTGTAAGTTGGCTGTTTCTCTCTAGAGATCAGGACTGTTAAGGCCAAATTACATTCATCCTAAGACCCCTCATTGTTTAAGTAATTGCTGGAGGGAAGTGGAGTTGCAGCTGTTGGGAAAGGTTTGAAGATCAACACAGACTAAGCATGTTAACATTGGACGAAAAGAGTTTATCATACCCAGAAATGTTTGAGTTCAGTATACACTTAGCATGAACAACCTGCTGATTTCCAGCTGTTGAGGAACTGAAAGTCATAGCAGACTCTATCAGACTCTAGTGTCCCAATCGATGTAGGACCAACAGTTTCTCTGCTGTTTGTTACCCTTCCAAACAGAAGATTATGGCTGCTCAAAATATGTATGATTGCTATAAACATATATATATATATATATATACACTATATTACCAAAAGTATTGGGACGCCTGCCTTCAAGCCCCATACATACTATTCGATTTTCTGCAGATTTTCGTCTTCAGATTTACCAAAACCATATAATATGCGGTCAGACCTTAAAGCCTCGTACACACGATAGGTTAACCAGAGGACAACGGTCTGAAGGACCGTTTTCATCGGTCAAAACCGATCGTGTGTGGGCCTCATAGGTTATTTAACCATAGGTTAAAAAAAAAGCCAACTTGCTTTAAAATTAACCTATGGATTCCTAACCGATAGGTCAAAACCGTTAGTAGGCACGACCATCGGTTAAAAATCCATGCATGCTCGAATCAAGTCGACGCATGCTTTGAAGCATTGAACTTTTTCAGCACGTCGTTGTGTTTTACGTCACCGCGTTCTGACACGATCGGTTATTTAACCTATGGTGTGTAGGCATGACGGACCATCAGTCAGCTTCATCGGTTGTCCTCTGGTTAACCTATCGTGTGTACGAGACTTAAGAGTTTCAATTTGTATGCAATCAGGCAGGCCCTTGCACTACAAGGTTTTGGTAAATCTGAAGACAAAAATCTGCAGCAAATCTAATAGTGTGTATGGGACATTAAACGCACATGAACTTTAATGGCATCCCAGTCTTAGTCTGTAGGGTTCAATATTGAGTTGGCCCTCCCTTTGCAGCTATAACAGGTTTAACTCTTCTGGGAAGGCTGTCCACAAGGTTGAAGATTGTTTCAATGGGAATGTTTGACCGTTCTTCCCGAAGCGCATTTGTGAGGTCAAGCCTGGACCACAGTCTCCATTCTTAGTCTTCGCTCTTATTCATCCCAAAGGTGTTCTGTCAGGACTCTGTACAGGCCAGTTAAGTTCCTCCACCTCAAACTCGCTCATCCATAGATCTTGCTTTGTGCACTGGTCCAAACCCTTTGGTGGGGATTATGGTGTGGGGGTTGTTTTTTCAAGGGTTGAGCTTGGCCCCTTAGTTCCAGTGAAGGGAACTCTTAAGGCATCAGCATATCAAGACATTTTGGACAATTTCATGCTCTTAACTTTGTGGGAACAGTTTGGGGATGGATGGCCCCTTCATGTTCCAACATGACTGTGCACCAGTGAACTAAGGGGCCAATTTCAACACCTGAAATACAACCCCACACCATAATCCCCCCTCCACCAAATGATTTGGACCATTGCACAAAGTAAGGTCCATAAAGACATTGATGAGCAAGTTTGGGGTGGAGGAACTTGACTGGTCTGCACAGTCTTGAACTCTACCCAATAGGGAGGAATTAGAGCGAGGACTGGGAGCCAGGCCTTCTTGTCCATTATCAGTGCCTGACCTCACAAATGCGCTTCTGGCAGAATGGTCAAACATTCCCATAGACACACTCCCAAACCTTGAGTACAGCCTTCCCAGAAGAGTTGAAGTTGTTAAAGCTGCAAAGGGTGGGCCAACTCAATATTGAACTCTGTGGACTAACCCTGGGAGGCCATTAAAGTTCATGTGCATGTAAGGGCAGGTGGACAATATAGTGTGTGAGTGTGTGTGTGTGTGTATATATATATATATATATATATATATATATATATATATATATATATATATATATATATATATATAAATTTGTTTTGAATGTCTTTTAAAATGTAAAAAATACTGTTCTATTTTGTGTTTGACTGGTTTAGTCTTTGATGTATCCATAAGCCACTGATATGTCGGAAAAGAGTATGAAGCAACCCTCCATACTACAAAGTCTGTGTCAGATTTAGGCCTGGTCTCTTTGAAGTCTAGAAATCATGTGACTGTTCCGTGACTGGACATTTCGGTAGGTATGTTGGGAAACCATCAAGGTGTTGCTACAGAAAACATCAAACATATTCCCTGTATATGTAAGCTTTTTTTTTTTTTTCTTGTGGTAATTTTTAACATGTTGAGCACATATGTATGGTGAAGATGCAATAAATGGTACAGTATAGACTTCTGGAAGAAGTTTTACTTTGTAAAGCGTCCGTTACAGCTCACAATTAAGTTATATGGTCAGTTCTAAAAGTGACCCGGCCCTTCTGTGTGCTCCCCATTCATAGTGTCATGTAGGGCAGTGTTCTCTCTGAACCAGCACTTTTTCCATCCCATCCGTTAGAAGGTTTTGACATGTTAAATTGTCAAGTAGTTAAGTTGTTGTTTTTCACGCCATACAAAGGTTCTGGGATCATGTCTCATGTGTCAAATATATGACTATTATTTTTTATTTTACATAATAGGCACATATTACCATTGTTGTGCGTAGCCTATTGCATTAGAGTGTGCACCCAGAGCCCAAATACACATGCGTGTATATCAGCAGAGCAGTAGACGATGTCAGGAGCAAAGTTTGGTGTCAGTAGGGCAGTGGAAGGTGTCTGTTTTCTTTTTATTATTTTTGCAATATTATTTTTTTTTATTATTTTTTATAATATAATTTTTGATTACTTTTTATAAAAAATAAAATAAATAGAAACCCCGTTATGGGGCTTTGGTGAAATAACAAGGGTCTAAACAGACCCCTGATGTCTCACTTTAGAAAGAAACTAAGGACAGAGATTCCCCAGTCCCTTTCTTTGCAGCCTGCAGTAAACATAGTTTTCTATGCTTCAGTTAAAGCGGTGTTTCGCCCTAAAAACAAATTTCTAGCATGCCATCAAGCATACTAGCGCGAGCTACAGTATGCCTTTCTTTTATTTTTTGCCGCCGTACTTACGGTTTACTGCCGTAGTGAAGTTTCAGACTCCCCGCGGGGAATGGGCGTTCCTATGCACAGTGAAGATGATTGACGCTACTGTAGATCGCGCTAGTATGTTTGATGGCATGCTAGAAAAAAAAATGTTTTTTTAGGGTGAACCCCCGCTTTAAGGATTAAGACAGGAAAGAGGTGGTTCCGTCTCGGGCTCAAAGAACCTTACTTAATATCCATTTATTCTATGAGAGGAAGGCCATACTTCTACGATGGCGCAAACCGGGGGCACCTGATTTGCGCTTCTGGAAGGGACTGGTTAATTCTATGATCCCTTATTATAAAGCGACTTACTTATGTAGAGGCTGCAGGAAGAAATTTTAGAGGGTTTGGCAGGCATGGTACAACTCTGATTTGACTGTAGGTTAGCACATACAGATGGGAGACGCTGTGATGGTCCTACTTGATCTGGAGGGGGTCTGGTGGACCAACGGGGGCTCCGCCTTTACTATTGGTCGAGTTATGCAGTGAGGCAAGAATATTGTATCCGGGAGTTCATGGGTGACAGGGGGAGAGGAAACTGAGTATGGGGGTTGTTGAGTTGGAGATCTCTTGATAGTTAATTAGTACTGTCAGTTAGTACTGTCAGTTAGACAGGAAAAATGTTTGTACTTGTGCATGTTGGCCATGTTGGCCTATATCTGACTCAGTGTTGTGCTGAGCCAGTTGTTGTTGTATGTTTATGTTTTTTCTAAAATCAGTAAAAATTATTTTACAAAAAAAATAAAAATTAAAGTCCATTACATTGATGACAAGCATATTATATTCTGGAAGGGGGTCCTTTGTTTTTTACACAGAACACAGAAGTTGCAGGGAACCCAAGAGATGTGTAGGCCCAGAGGGTCTCAGAGAAGTATCTTTTTTTGTTTGAGCACTTGGAGAGAACTCAGAGCAGGGCTGTCTTAATAAGAGGGCACACCTGGGCACTGCCCAGGAGCCCCTGCACTTTCCCCAAAGCAGCTTGTCCTTGAGCCCACACTGCCCCGAAATTTGGGGCACCATGATGGCACTGAGAGTGATAGATACACAGGGGGGGCGGTCTGCCTCCTACCTACTTGATGTCTGTTTACCTGCACTGTCATCATTGTAGGGGCCCCAGAGCATTACTTTGCCCAGGGGACCATGATGCTATTAAGTCTGCCCTGACTCAGAGGAAGCACAAACTCTATGCGGTTGAAGCCCTGATGGCAGTGGAACCTTGAGCTTCCAAGTGCTACAAAGAGCTCTCAAGGTATTGGGTGCTGTAGCAACCACCAGCTGGATACTGGAACCTGTACGATATGTAGAAATTCGCCAGCACACCAAGGATCATCAATTTCGTCCAAACGCTTTTTATTCAAGAAAGATCATCACATGCCTGACGAAGGGCGTCCTGCGTGACTCCGAAACATTGTACTACACCATTTTGTGATGTGATCTTTCTTGAAAAAAAAAAACCATTTGGATGAAATTGACGTTCCTTGGTGTGCTGGCAAATATCTCCATACATCATAAACAGAGCAAAGGGGCTACTTTTGGGACTATATTTAAGGCAGTAGGGGATTGGGTTAATGTGTTTGAACTGTGACTTAACACTAGGCCTAGAAATACCTAATATAATGAAAATAATGCAAAATAATGGTCATTAATTTTCTATTTAATAGAAAAAATATGTGAAAGCAAACAAAAAAAGGAACTGCTATTTGTTCTGACAGTTATTGAACATTGGCAGTTTTTACCATTACATATTCTTGAATTGGCAATAATAGCCAATATGACACCTGTATTTTATAAGATTCTAGTTGGGTCATTTATGACATTAAGAGCCTTGTCTCATGCCTCAGGAATGTTAATAATTCCTACTGAATTAATTTGCTGCATTTTCTGAAACATCAGTTTAGCCAACAAAGTATACTAAAGATCAAACTGGTCAAATGTAAATGAGAAGACCTCCTAAGCCACACACTCAAGCCTCGTACACACGACCGAGGAACTAGACGGGCGAAACACATCGTTTTCCTCGTCGAGTTCCTTGTTAGGCTGTCGAGGAACTCGACAAGGCAAGTTTCTCCATTCCCGTCGAGGAAATAGAGAACTTGCTCTCTTTTTGGCTCGTCGAGTTTCTCGACAGTTTCCTCGACGAAAATGTACACACGACCGGTTTCCACGGCAAAAAAATTCCCCCAGAAAGTTTCTTTCTGGTTTTTGCAGAGAAACTCGGTCATGTGTACGAGGCTTTAGTCTAGTTTGCTACCTGTACCCACATTACTTTAAGGCTGGGTTCACACTATCTTCACATGTGGCTCACAGCGGGGGTCCAGTGAGTCCCCGTTTACCATTTCACGTCCGATTTCAGCCCAAATTTTCGGCTGAATTCAGACCTGAAACGGACCAAAAGACGCTCAGGGCCCCTGTGCAAATTTGCACCAAAGCCGCAGCGGAGATATGTGAACCGTCTCTATAGAGAGACAGTCAAAATCTCCTGCTATTGCGAATTGGATGCAGGGTGACCGCATCCAATTCGCAATAGTGTGAACCCAGCCTAAAGTAGAACTGTGGCCGGACTATGGGCATTCAATAAAATGAGTTTAAAGGGGTTGTAAAGGTTTGTGTTTTTTTACGTTAATGCATCCTATGCCCCCCCCCTGTTTTACTTGCCTGAGCCAGTTCACCTGCTCTGTGCGTCCCCCCATATCCTCTTCCCAAAGTAGTCCTGGCGTTTGGATAGATTAATAGCGGCGCAGCCATTGGCTCCCGCTGCTGTCAATCGAATCCAATGACGCGGCTACCGGGGGTGGGGGCAAGTCATACACTCTGCGTCTATGGATGCCGACTGTATGACACAGGAGCGTGCCCGCAAGGTATCCCCCACGGGGGAGAGATTCCGAGAGGGGGTTAGCTACTGCGGAGAGGAGCCAAGAGAGCCGCCGTGGGACACCAGAGGAGGAGGATCCTCTGTGCAAAACAAACTGCACAGTGGAGGTAAGTATGATATGTTTGTTATTTTTTTAAAAAAATTATCCTTTACAACCCCTTTAATAACAAGTTCTCGCTGATGTTTGTAGTTGAGAATGTGGAGCATCAAATTAAAAAGAGATGCAGTAAAGTCCATTAAGTTGAGGCTGGCTCCTCTTCATGTACACCTGCTCTGTGTTTACATTCAACAATTAGAAAGATGGCAGTGGGAGCTGAGTTGCTGAAATGAAAATGCCTTCTTCTATAAACTTTGAAGATGGATTACTTTAGAGTGCCTATAGACAAACAGGTTAGTGATGTCTTGTTTAAGGCCTCGCACACACGACCGAGTTCCTCGACAAAAACCAGCAAAAACTTGCTGGGAGATATTTTTTTGCCGAGGAAACCAGTCGTGTGTACACTTTCGTCGAGGAAACTGTCGAGAAACTCGACGAGCCAAAAAGAGAGCATGTTCTCTATTTCCTTGACGGGAATGGAGAAAATTGGCTTGTCGAGTTTCTCCACGGTTTCACAAGGAACTCGACGAGCAAAACGATGTGTTTCGCCCGTCGAGTTTCTCGGTCGTGTGTACAAGGCCTAAAACGTACTTGCTGCTTATTAAGAACATTTCAATATTTGAATGCCTATACCCTGGCCATAGAATGCCCTGGCCATAGTTCTGTTTTTCAGATCATTTGATGTCAGCAGGAGACCAATTTTATTTTTGCCCCTGTGATTTAATCATCACAATGGAAGCAGGGCCTTTTTTTTCTGGTTAGAATTTCATCAGCAGTTGTATGCTGGCCACACACGTGTGAACAGGCATATTGTGGCGTTTGATAGGATGAGTACAGATTTAGTTCAAGTTTCAAAAGAACACAGATTACATTTTTCCAATCTTTGGTTATTTTGAACAGTTTAATGAACACATTTATCTTGTTCATATAGCATTTTCCAGCCAAATAAATAATGATTGCAGCTTTCCAACTTAAAAGGAAGCTATCGCTTCTCAGAGGGTGTGTTACTTGTCTCAATGATGTCACTGGCTCCTACTCTTCTGATATGATGGGGAAGGTCTCCAAAATGTCTGGTTCCATTATATAATATGAGATCTTCCTTCTAACGTCCTTCACACACAGTCACCAAAATGGGGTTCTTGTCAGTTGTCCCAGACATCTGCTAGGTGTTTTCTCTGTGTGAGAATACATGGCTGAGTTAGACCAGGGGCGGACTGACAACTCATGGGGCCCCCGGGCAATGGGAGATTATGTTGCCCCCGGGCAATAGGAGATTATGGGGCCCTGGGCAATAGGAGATTATGGGGCCCCCAGGCAATAGGAGATTATGGGGCCCCCAGGCAATAGGAGATTATGGGGCCCCCGGGCAATAGGAGATTATGGGGCTCCCGGGCAATAGGATATTATGGGGCCCCCAGGCAATAGGAGATTATGGGGCCACACAGTACACACACACGCATACAGTATACATACACAGTATACACACACTGTATACATACACACAGAATAGACATACACACACTGAAAAGGTACTGGAGAGGCGGGGCAGCTATAATCTTGGTATTTTTTTTAAAAACAAAGATTTTTACTTATTGTCCCTGGTTTTACTGAGGCTGGCAACCCTGATGGGGCCCCCTAGTGGCATGGGGCCCTCGGGCAAATGGTCAGTCCGCCCCTGGTATGGACTCACTTTGACTGATTTACTAAAACTGGAGAGTGCAAAATTCAGTGCTGCTCAGCATGATAGCCAATCGGTTTCTAACTTGACCTTTTTCAATTAAGTTTTGACCAAAAAAAAAAAATGGAAGCGGATTGGTTTCTATGCAGAGCTGTAGCAGATTTTGCACTCTCCAGTTTTAGTAAATCCCCACTTTCATAGAAGTGTTACCTTTACATTATGTTGGGTTTATTGCATTGAATATTCATTTATTGGGAATGTTCTGCCCGATATTCCTCCTTCACCAGGAAGAGCAGCGATGGCAGGTCAGTGAGATTTAAGCCACTGGTTCTGCTTCTGTGTCCTGCAGAATTATCACTGTGCTTACAATCTAAAGTCCATAACTCACATTCCCACAGTAGGGCCCCTTCGCTTTCAGATCGCTCTACTGCAGGGTAGTCTTCCTGACCACAATTGCAGACTGACAGCGGTGAGAGCCGTCAGTGTGGGGGATGGTCTATGTGGACATCTTTACCCCGGATGCCTGCATACTTAGATGTGCCTCTTTTAATCATCAACCATGTGAGTTGCTAAATGTTGTACCTTCATTAAATGTAACAATATTGCTACACTAAGGCCTTGTACACACGACCGAGTTTCTCAGCAATTTTTTTTTGGGCGAGGAAACCGGTCGTGTGTACACTTTTCGACGAGGAAACTGTCGAGGATCTCGTCGAGCCAAAAAGAGAGCATGTTCTCTATTTCCTTGACGGCAATGGAGAAATTTGGCTCGCCGAGATCCTCGACAGCCTAACAAGAAACTCGACGAGCAAAACGATGTGTTTCGCCCATCGAGTTCCTCGGCCGTGTGTACAAGGCTTTAGGCCTCGCACACACAACCGAGAATCTCGTCGTAAAAGAAACGTTGTTTTCCTCGACAAGGTTCTTGTCAGGCTTGACGAGATTCTTGTCAAGCTTTCCTTGCATACACACTGTCAAGAATTTTTTTTGTCGTTCTCGAACGCACTGACGTACAAAACGTACGACGGCACTATAAAGGGGAAGTTCCATTCCACTGGCGCCACCCTTGGGGCTGTTTTTGCTAATCTCGTTTTACTGCGTGTTAGTAAAAGTTTGGTGAGAGACGATTCGCGAATTTCAGTCTGTTACAGCATGACAAATGTGCTATCTCCATTACGAACGATATTTATACCGAAGGTGCCCTACTGTCTCATACCTTATGCACAGGTTTCTAAGCATGCGCGGGTTTCTAAGCATACACACGAACGTGTTTCTCATCGTAAACCAGCCCGACGAGGAACACGACGAGGAAATTGAGACTCCCGACGTGAAAAAAGAGAGCATGTTCGACAGTTTTCTCGACGAAAAACATACACACAACCGTTTTTATCTGCAAAAATGCTCTGCCCACATTTTTCTTGATGGATTTTGCCGAGGAAAACGGTCGTGTGTATGAGGCCTTAGAGGCGCCTCTCTTCTCTTTTATACTCTGTAGCTCCTGCTGGATTTTGCTTCTAATCCCCTTGTGGAGGCTTCCATTTGTGGATGGACATTTTATGGTTACACAACCTATCACATTGCTATTATCTTTCTATATGGACTATAAAATGAAGAACTTATGAATAAATGGTTGTGGAACGAATCATTTGATTTCTTATGGGGCAATTCGCTTTGATATACAAGTGTTTTGGATTACAAGCATGTTTCTGGAACGAATTATGCTCAAAATCCAGGGTTTTACTGCATACTATTTAGATTATGGAGTACAGGTTGGTCCAAATAGTTTAGAAAGAGAAATCGGGGCAGGTCTGACACCATATAGTCCACAAAAAAGACAATGAAAGAGGAACCGTATACTCAACACGATAGTTCCTGTGTGACAGGTTCTCATTAAAGAATGAACGCATTTCTTAGACCCACAAGCTCTGTAGATAATACCACATATTTGGAGTTCCTTGTGCAATGAAAATAGGCTTAGACTCCTCAACTTTATGTCCCTTTTTATTTGTGTGTGTGTGTGTTGTTAAGCATGTACCAGTGATTCAGTTACTCCTATCAAGTTACGTAGGGGTAATAATTCCACTTCAGTACACAAACTAGTACAGATGTACTTCAGGGGGAGGAATGCATTTCACTACATAGCTATTGAATGGCATGACAAAGAGGTATTCTGGCAATGCTATCTATTTCATATCTCTGCCAGGACAATAATATGCTAGGAATTCTAGCACCCATGTCCGTTGAATGGGATTTTAGAAGACAATGGGGGTGATTTACTAAAGGAGCAGACTGTTCACTCATGTGCTAGCACAAAATCTGTTGTTTTTTTGTTTTCGGTATTCGACACTGGCATGGTTTCACCTCATTCACTAAGCTGTAAGTAAACTAAGTAAATACTATTTCTGGAAAATGAACAGCGTTCTACTATGGAATCAATCGAAGGTGTATTTCTGTATATATAATTGCAATAAAAAGTATGTGAACCCTTTTGGAATGATATGGATTTCTGCACAAATTAGTCATAAAATGTGATCTGATCTTCATCTGAGGCCTCGTACACACGACCGAGAAACTCGACGGGCGAAACACATTGTTTTGCTCGTCGAGTTCCTTGTGAAGCCGTCGAGAAACTCGACATGCCAATTTTCTCCATTCCCGTCAAGGAAATAGAGAACATGCTTTATTTTTTGCTCGTCGAGTTTCTCGACAGTTTCCTTGACGAAAATGTACACACGACCGGTTTCCTCTGCAAAAAAATATCTCCCAGCAAGTTTCTTGCTGGTTTTTGCCGAGAAACTCGGTCGTGTGTACGAGGCCTAAGTCACAACAATAGACCATCACAGTCTTCTTAAACGAATAACACACAAAGAACTAATTGTTACCATGTTTTTATTGAACACACCATGTAAACATTCACAGTGCAGGTGGAAAAAGTATGTGAACCCCTAGACTAATGACATCTCCAAGTGCTAATTGGAGTGAGGTGTCAGCCAACTGGAGTCCAATCAATGAGGTTGGTTCCAGCTGTCCTGCCCTATAAAAAACACACACCAGTTCTGGACCAATTTGTGTAGAAAACCATATCATTCCAAAAGGTTCACATACTTTTTCTTGCAACTGTGTATATATATATATATATATATATATATATATATATATATATATATATATATATATATATATATATATACATAGACACTCATACACAATTCTTACACTCTATTCTCCCTCTCTCTCCCTCTCTCTCTCTCTCTCTCTCTCTCTCTATATATATATATATATATATATATATATATATATAGATATGTATATATACTGTATATATATATATATATATATATATATATATAATATATATATATACAGTGGAACCTTGGTTTACGAGTAACGCGATTAACAAGCGTTTTTGAATAACGAGCACCTTTTGAAAAAAAGGCCAGAGGTGCGGGGGGCGTCGGTGACACTCGGAATGGTTCGGAGCCATTTTGAGCCATTTGGAAATACTCGGAATACTCAGTTTCCGAACCTTTCCAAGGGTTTCCGAGATCAGCTTAGCTGTGCAGAGTATTTCCGAGGCTCTCCGGTGCCCCCCCCCCACCTCTGGCCATATGCGGTATTGCATGCCATAGTCAATGCAGAACGAATTGTCTTAGTTTCTATTGACTTCTATGGGGAAACTCGCTTTGGATTACAAGCATTCTCCTGGAACGGATTATGCTCGTAATCCAAGGTTCCACTGTATCTAAATAGATATATATATCTACAAGGATATAATGTATATATATAGCTCTAGAGTTATATATATATATACTATATAAATTCACAAAAGTAGCTACAAATGTATGAATGAATGAGTAAGTAAACTAAGTAAATACTATTTTTGGAAAATTAACAGCGTTCTACCATGGAATCAATCCAAGGTGTATTTTTATATATATATATATATATATATATATATATATATATATATATATATATATATAGAGAGAGAGAGAGAGTATATTTATATACTGTAGATATATATATATATAGATAGATAGATAGATAGATAGATAGATAGATAGATAGATATATATATAGATAGATAGATAGATAGATAGATAGATAGATAGATAGATAGATAGATAGATAGATAGATAGATAGATGTGTATATATGTATACATATCTATATCTCTATATAGTTTGTGGTTCCCAAGAATAGCTTTAAATGTATGAATGAGATTCTACTTCTGTTTCAGATTAGAGTAGATTTAGATTCATTCGACTCGGGATTGTTTTTTTTTTTCAATTGCAACATTCATCATTAAAAAAAAATCTCCATATATAATAACCAGCACCTCTGACCACTGCAGATGCCTGCAATCTCTTACTAGAACTACAAGGGCTTGTAAATTGCAAACATTTATAGAAATTGGGATCATTTTGTTTTGTAAAGCACCAAGTATCATGAACAATTGCCTTTTTCTAAATAAAATACACATTTTCACCGCTTTTTGTTATCTTTGTTGCATCTCAGCTCTGATGATCACTCGCAGGCTTTTTTGCAGCCACTTCATGTACTCCAGCAATAGCTGCACAGCATTTCTAATGGTGGGTTTCCTAATGGCAGCCACTGTGAACCATTTTTGGGTGATCGTAATGTGTTCTGAAGCAGCCACTTGTAGTCTTTATCGGAAGCCCATATGACAGGTTGAAATGCAGAATAACAATTGGCAGACAAGGACAGAGTGTTGTCACCCTATAACAGGAAGTTCCTGAAAAAAGATCTTTATGGCAGGATCGGGATATACACTATATTGCCAAAAGTATTGGGACACCTGCCTTTACACGCATATGATCTTTAAAGTGGAGGTTCACCCAAAAACCTTTTTTTTTAACATAAGATTGATGCTCATTTTGTCAAGGGGAATCGGGTAGTTTTTTTAAAATCGAAGCAGTACTTACCGTTTTAGAGAGCGATCTTCTCCGCCGCTTCCGAGTATGGGCTGCGGGAGTGGGCGTTCCTACTTGATTGACAGGCTTCCGACAGGCTTCCGACGGTCGCATACATCGCGTCACGATTTTCCGAAAGTAGCCGAACGTCGGTGCGCAGGCGCCGTTTAGAGCCTCACCGACGTTCGGCTTCTTTTGGCTACTCGTGACGCGATGTATGCGACCGTCGGAAGTCTGTCAATCAAATAGGAACGCCCAGTCCCGAAGACCATACCCGGAAGCGGCGGAGAAGATCGCTCTCTAAAACAGTAAGTACTGCTTCGATTTAAAAAAAACTACCCGATTCCCCTTGACAAAATGAGCATTAATCTAATGTTAAAAAAAAAATTCGGGTGAACTCCCGCTTTAATGGCATCCTAGTCCGTAGGGTTCAATACAGAGTTGGCCCACCCTTTGCAGCCATAACAGCTTAAACTCCTCTTTAAAGGCTGTCCACAAGGTTTAGGAGTGTGTCTATGGGAATGTTTAACCCTACGGACTAAGACTGGGATGCCAATAAAAATACATATGTTAAGGCTGGCGTCCCAATACTTTTGACAAAATAGTGTATTTTAATAAAATCTAGAAAGTGTAAATGATTGAAAATGGCTTTTTAAATTACAAATCCTGCTAGCATGTTTTTTGGTGGTGAGCACTTGGAGAGACTCCGTACGGAGGGGCGATGAACTTAAAAATTTAAACCAGATAGAGTCACTGGTGGGCATTTAACAAGGACCATGGAGTGGCAAGAGTTGATGATACACCTCTTTTTTTATATAGCATAATTATACATACACTTCTAAAGATGAGTAATATATTTCATTAAAGACCAGAAATTTTGGATGAAGCTTTGTAAAGGTCACCCTTTTTCAAGAGCAATAGTGAACACGATTGTTATCTATAAATACCAATATATATCATTAACACGTTTGCAGACTCAATAATGTTTTTCTAAACTAAAGGTGCCATCTTTTTTTCTTGCAGCCTTAAAGGTAATTAGTAGTTTCTCACTGTATACCAAGCATAAGGTAGTTATATTAATTAGCCTGTTGCGTTACCACTTACCAGTACCCATTATGTGCTGAGTCCGCCTATTAGTGTGATTGTGTTGCTGCCACCAGTTCTGAGTTTCCTGGAGCTGTCCTGCTTTTCAGAAGACAGTAGGTGGGTAGCTTATACTAACGAAGTGTATAAATGTGAGCATGGTTAAAGTTCACCTGTACTCAGGAAATGTGTAAAGCTACCATTGCTGACCTTATGCTAAATAAAAATAGTGGAGTTTCACTACTTTAGATGACTGGTCTGGAACAAGGATTGAGCATGGGAGGTCAGAACTGGATCAGCATTGATTAGGTATATATAGGTAGATTCAGGTACGGCCGTGCAATGTTAAGACGGCGTAGCCTAGCGTGTTTACACTACGCCGCCTTAAGTAAGAGAGGCAAGTACATGATTCTCAAAGCACTTACCTCCTTACTTAGGGCGGCGTAGTGTAATCGCGGCGGGCGTAAGGGCGCCTAATTCAATTTGGTTGGAGGGGGGCGGTATGGTATGGTAATGAGGCTTGACGTTTTTTGCTACTGCGCATACATCATAGGTGGAATAACTTTAGGCCACCTAAGGCCTTACGGAAACAACGTAATTCGACTGCGGCGGCCGGGCGTACATTCGTGAATCGGCGTACAAGCTCATTTACATAATCTACGCCAGCCGCAATGGAAGCGCGACCTAGCGGCCATCCGAAAAATTGCAATCTAAGATAGGACGGCGCAAGCCGGCCTATCTTAGATATGTTTAAGCGTATCTCTGTGTGAGCATACGCTTAAACATACGACGGCGTAGATTCGGAGTTAGGTCGGCTTATCTACTGATAAGCCGGCCTAACTCTTTCTGAATCTACCTAATAGTATTTTTAGGATACTGCATATAGTGGAAACAGTATGACTATCGCATAATACCGATATTGCCATAATTTTACAAAGCCAGTATTACCAATTAGAATTGGCTTCTATGTCATAGAGGTCTCCATACTGCGGCCGGTGGGCTGGATGCAACCCTTTGCTTGCCTATTCCTCCTACTGATACATGGAACCATTCCTTCAACTAATGCCAACACTGGGGCACTATTTCTCCCACTAACACCGACAATGGGGACTCCTTCCTTTCACTGACACCAATGATGGGTTCATAATTGCTCCCACTGATATAAATGATTGGGCACTCTTCCTCGCACTGCCACCAACAATGGGGCACTATTTCTCCAACCAATACCAACAGTGCCGGCCCAAGACATTGTGCTGCCTGGTACCAAGAATGAAATGCTGCCCCCCCCCTCCACAAAAAAAATCACACCCAACAAAATGCCCCCACATCCATTATTTTATATCATGGTAACTAAAGTGGACCTTTCATGGCTCTATACATGTATAAAGGAGTATAAAGAGGACCTGTCATGGCTCTATGCACTTATGTAGGAGTATAAAGATGACCTGTCATGGCTCTATACATGTATATAGGAGTATAAAGAGGACCTGTCATGGCTCTATGCACGTATGTAGGAGTATAAAGAGGACCTGTCATGGCTCTATACATGTATATTGGAGTTTAAAAGGACCTGTGCATGGCCGGCGGCCGCAATGTCTGCTGGCCACCCGCGATCGCTCCACAGAGAGCCAGAATGGGGATCTGTCAATGTAAACAGACAGATCCCCATTCTGACAGAGTAGGAGAGACAGATGTGCTGTTCCTAGTGATTAGAAACAGAGCTCTCTCTCCTCCTCCAGACAGTTCCCACCCCCCCCCCCAGTTAGAAACACTTCCCAGGGAACACATTTAACCCCTTCCCTGACAGTGACATTGACACAATAATCAGTGCAATTTTATAGCACAGATTGCTGTATAGATGTCACTGGTCCCAAAAATGTGTCAGAAGTGTCCGATCTGTCCACCGCAATGTCGCAGTCTCGCTAAAAATTGCAGATCACTGCCAATACTAGTAAAAAATATATAATAAAAATGCTTGAAACACATTATTTCTATTATTACATTGTTATATAAAATGAGAAAGATCAACTCCCCGTAATGCAGAATCAGTGGGAGCCCCGAATGTGTCACTTGCCACGTCACCTGCCTTCAGATGCGGTTTGTCACTTGCCGCGTCACCTGTCACCAGATGCGGATTGTCACCTGCCACACATTGCAGGTATTCACTTGCCTCGATGTCACACATTGCGGATTGTCACTTGCCATGATGTCACCTGCCACACATTGCAGATTGTCACTTGCCACAACGTCACACATTGCGGATTGTCACTTGCCATGTCACCTGCCATACGTAGAGGATTGTCACTTGCCACTACGCCACCTGCCACACATTGTGGATTGTCACTTGCCACAAAGTCACCCGCCACACGTTGCAGATTGTCACTTGCCACGTCACCTGCCACAAGTTGCAGATTGTCACTTGCCACGTCACCTGCCGCGGCCCTGCCATGGGATACCTGTGTTAGGTAAAACAATGCACTTCTATTTTGTACAGAACATGCTCAGGCGCAGCAGCAAAATGCGACAATAGTCTATTAGCCGCCTTCTCTTCCCTATCGGTCATGCATTCAGCAAATTTGACTCTGCAGTTGTTCGCAGCGTAGTTATCTTTATTAATATTATCGGAGCTCCCCTCTCCCCGTGCCATAAATTACCTCTGTGCAGAAGCTGTTTTTGGGTATTACTAAATTGCTATCATATTAGCACCTCCATTTTGATGCCGGCTCATTATGCCTTTTTTTTTTCCTAAAGGATATGTTTTCCGGGCACATTTTAAGAGGTTTCTAATGTTAGTCATTAACTCTTATGAGAAATGTAACATGCTTATATCTTTCCTTATGGTTTTAAATTAGCAAATTGCGAGTGAGTAACTATCTTTGCCGCTCGGATTCAGCTCGAACGCGCGGCACTCTGTTTGTAAATGGAGTTTAAAATAGGTGTATATATTCATGCTGTCACATGTGGGTGTCATGAAATATTTTATTGTAGTAATTGCAAAAACGTACCCACTCTTTCATTGCTGAGAAGTTTCTGTGCCTTAGACTCTCAGGCGCCATGAATTTTGAGGTTCTTTACCAGTCACTGCTCAGACTTGTGGCTTGTTAGTGACTGCACATTGACCTACCGCAATGTGAATCCTGAAAAAAATGCTGTTGCTGCAAAAAAAAGTGTGTCCAGAAAACATCCAGTAAATGAAGATGTTTACTTATCTTATCCTGCTGCCTGCCTCTGGCAGAATCTCATCTTCCAACTATTAGGCCCAGTTTCCTCGGCAGAATTCAGCTTCCGACCGAGTTTCTGGCTGAATTCTGCCGAGAAACCCGGCCGTGTGTACACTTTCGGCCGAGGAAGCCGACGAGGAGCTCGGCGAGGAAATAGAGAACATGTTCTCTATTTCCTCGTTGTTCTATGGGAGCTCTCGCCCCGCCGAGCTCCTCGGCGGCTTCAGTGCTGAACTGGCCGAGGAACTCGATGTGTTTGGCACGTCGAGTTCCTCGGCCGTGTGTACGAGGCCTTATGGTTGTATTGGATGCTTGGTGCCCCATTGCGTGCTGCCAGCCCCAACATCACTACGGGTCACAATAGTGATGAAGGGGACGGCAGATGGAACCACAGAGCATGGCACAGGACAAAGCTCCAAAAAGTATTAGGAGTGAAGATACTGCCAGAGGCCATAGCTGTGCATGAAAGATAAGATCTGAGGAACTGGTGGTGGGATAGGTGAGTATTTATTGTCTTGCTTTGCTGGAAGCTTTTAGACATATGTTTTTGTAGTGACCCTTGTAGTGAACAAAACCCTTTTCGGAAAACACTGCTTGCAGGTAGACTTTTATTATACAAGAGACTTTTCTTCAATAAAGTCTCCCTTTCTGTCGGATAGCAATGTTTATGCTTCATGTACATTGATTAGATCAGTGCACATTCTTAGCATTTCTGGGTGCCAAGATGAATTAACTCCAGTGCGCATGTGTGGGAGTTACGTCATCTCTAGCTGGCCAATCAAGATCTACTAACACTTCAAACTAGGGATGAGCTCAGGGGTGTTCAGATTCTAGAATGCACCTGAGCCATCCTACCAGAAAGGTGTCAATGTCCTTACCCAATCATAAGCATCACAGCTGCATGTATACACACCCCCTGTATACGTGTGGCTGCAGGGTGGGGTAGTCCTCGGCCGCTTATGATTGCACAAGGACAAATGACAGTTTCCTAGCTGGATCACTTATGTGGGTTCAGAATATGATCCGAACACATCTGAGCTCATTGTTACCCCATATTATAAGAAGACTGGGTGAATATATCGGCACCGGCGAGACAACGATTGCTCCTGAAGAGATCCCAAGAACCCAAATAATTCTCCCGTAATGTGCAAAGATGTTGTGCATACTTGCACATTCTTGCCACAACCCACCAACCACAAGGTCGATCTAGTTCCACTGTTAGGCCTTGTACACACGGTCGGACCAAACCGAAGTGACTGGTCCGTCGGACCGTTTTCATCGGTTTACCTCTGAAGTGGCCGTACGGCCTGATATGTGTACACACCGTCAGTCCAAAATCTGATCGGGTCAGATTGCGGTGACGTCAAACACACAACATGCTGAATAAAACGAAGTTCAATGCTTCCAAGCATGCGTCGACTTGATTCTGAGCATGCGCGGGTTTTGAACCAATGCTTTTCTGTACTAACCATCGGTTTGGTCCGATGGGGCAGCGGTCCATCGGTTCGGTTTTGAAGCATGTTTTAAAATTTTGGACCGAAGGAAAACAGACCGATGGCCTATACACACCGTCGGTTTGGTCCGATGAAACTGAACTTCGGTTCATTCTCATCGGTTCGATCCGACCGCGTGTACGGGGCCTAAGGTGAACTTGTGCTTTGCCCATTCAGGCTGGGTTCACACTGATACTACACGACTATCATCCTACTATGCTCTGCGACATCAGTTCTACATCGGTCCTACATTGCATCAAGGATCCTACTTTGATCCGACTTCAGTGACATTCAATGGGCTGAAGTGCGATCAAAGTCAGACCAAAGTAGTGCAGGGAGCATTTTCAAAGCATTTTCAAAGTCGGACCGACTTGTGTCAGATCAGTTAAGACGGCTTTCATAGGGAAACATTGATTTTCACACATCATGCAATATGAGCTCCCAATGTCAGAGCGTTTGTCATACAGGTGTGAACCCAGTCGTAGAGCAAAGCAACAAGTTTGCTTTATTGTCAGCACCTGCTTCACTTATAGCCCCCCTCCCCCACGTGACAGCATTGGTAGTTTTCAACTGGCCACTCATGCACCCAGTGCTGCAACATGGGGCCGGAAAAGAGTTGCATCTAGAATCCTAAACAGGGATTCCTCTCTTTGATCCTGGTGGTTGAATGAGTGGGAGAGCCATTTAATGAGAACAACTAAGGCCCCGTACACACGACCGAGTTTCTCGGCAGAATTCAGCCAGAAACTCGATCGGAGCCGTATTCTGCCGAGAAACCCGGTCGTGTGTACACTTTTGGCCGAGGAAATCGTCGAGCCAAATAGAGAACATGTTCTCTATTTCCTCGTTAGTCAATGAGGAAACTTGGCTCGCCGAGATCCTCGGCGGCTTCACAAGGAACTCGACGACAAAACGATGTGTTTTGCCCGTCGAGTTTCTCGGACGTGTGTACGGGGCCTCAGATTCTCACTATTCTGTAAAGTACAAGGCACATGGTTTGGAATCTAATAAATTGGCATACAGGAGTACTTCTAATGCAAGTGCCTTCCTTTTCTTTGCATTTTTTTTTTAGCCATGATGTCTGCTGTTTTTTTTGTTTTAGCCCTGGTTCACACTGACTGCGGAAATGAAATCGTTCAGTTCAGCTGAACTCGTACCATTTCATTCCCGCAGTCAGTGTAAACCGGCTTAATCTATTAATTTGCATTGACATGTCAAAGTCAAATTAAAGAGAACCTCCAGACAGCTGTGATGAACCTAGTGGCCAGTGCTATCAAGGCAGTATTACAGCTGTTCAAAAATAGAATAAAAATAAAAGACTGGGGATTATCTGAATGACCAAAGTAAACACAGTACAAACTTGGATGTGTGTACGGAGTTCTGACATAGTTTACTAGTGGAAATGGAAGGCCGCATTTACCATCCAAGGCCCAAGGATAAAATCATTTGTCAGTTTGTGCCACTATCCGTTCCTCATCAAAACACTTTAATGGGATAATAAACATGCAAATGAGCTTTCATAGTTAAGATTAAAGGCAACATTATAGGAATCAAGGATTTCAGCAAGTTGTAACTTTTATTAAAGTGTTAACCGGTTATAAACATGGGCAGGTCAAAGCAAGAATGTGATAAAAAAAATAAAAAATTACAATGAAAACTCAGTTTAAAACTATGAGCTAATCATTTTAAGTTAATATAGAGATATAGGCAGCTGAAAGTGGACTTTAGCTCAAAAAGTGAAGATTTGTTATAGGAAACATCTAGACATGTTAAGTGTGCTTAAAGTGTTTCTAAATTTAAAACAGTAAAATCCGTCTGTACATGCAGCATAGCATGCTTGTTATACACACTGTGGAACTTAAGGTGTTAATCCTCTGCGTTGTTTAAAAAGGCTGTTTTATCCTGTATGCACAGATCCTCCCCTCCTGCAATTTCTATCTGGGGAAGGCCAGCTAACACAGGCAAGGTAGCCGACCTGCACATGCTCAGTTGTGTCTTTTATGCTGGAGAGAATAATTACTTATTCTCAGCGATAGCCAGCTCACATGATATTGACATCACACATGTGGGCGTGTATAAAGGCTACAGTGGAAATCTCCTCCTTCCTCAACTCTCAGCACTGGAGAAACTCTGCAGTTTATTATGTAACTGTGGTAAACAGATTATCCAAAAAGGTATATAGTGGCAGTATTTTAATGTAAAACGATTTTATAAGCTGTGGGCACTGTGGGGGAGATGGATGAACTATTTATATATAACTGGGTTTAGTAACACTTTAAGCAGTGTCCTGGAAAATCTACCTTATGTCTACAATTCCTGCAAAATAGTAGTGCACTGATATGTAAGTGTGCCTAGGTTCTTCTGAACTCATAGCCATATATCTGCAGTGTGAGATCATCTAAGGTACTACCTCTGACTGTTTGACCAGATTTGGAATGAGATTTGATAATGTTACTACTGTGCCACTTGCTGGACGCAATGCTGTTATACAAAGACCTCTCTGATTCTTTCTGTGGATCTGTACGTCTTCCACCTTAGCTGTTGCTTTTTAAATGTTCCCCCACCAGTTATCAGATTACTAGTCATCAGCGGACAGCTCTGTCACGAGGAAGCAAAGCCCTTCCCCCAAGGAGACACAGTGAAGAACCAGATATGCTAAGTCAGTAATAGAAGAAAGATTAGCTGCGTGGAACCTAACTGCAATACTGGCTAGTTATTTCCTGTTTGCTTGCCTTTTTGGGCACAATTTCAGGTCTTTTCAAAGTTGCAAATCCTGAATTTTGCTGTAAAACGCTGCTTGTTACACTTCTGTAGCTCCCTATTAGTCATTGTGACCACATATTACATTACTGGACCAACAGGAAGGCTCATGGGGTGGTGGTCAAGCTCAGATTTTACAGGCAAAAGCTAGTCCTACCCACATCACCCATCCATACCAATTCATACATTTGTTTAAACCCCGAAACCCTCATTTAACTACCAGAGTCTGTGATTATCATTTATTATTATTATTATTATTATAGTATCCTCCTTTATTATTATAATTTTATTATCAGAATATGTCATAATCCTCCGTATTGCCTTTTCTGGCCTCATGAGATCATTGTACTACTTCAGATGTCTTCAGAAACTCGTGAAGGTCCCTGCTTATGGGCATCTTTATCAACCAACAAGAAGCATCCACACCACCAGGTAGTGATGTGGGAAAAGAAGGACCCTCCCAATACTACATGTGACTGCAGATTTAGGGGCTTTTAGTAGATTTGTTAACTAAAACCTTTAGATTAGTTAAAAGTAACCCCTACTTAAAGAGGAGTTCTGCCCCCTCACCAAAAATTAGAAGTCCGCAGCTACAAATACTACAAATACTGTAGCGGTTGACTTCTAATATTAGGACCATTACCTGTCCAGGGAGCCCGTGATGTCGACACCCCAGCCAATTTTCCAACCCGGTGCTGCCGCCGCTATTGGTGTTAAGGGAAACCAGCAGTGAGGCTTTTCGGCTTCACAACCACTTCCCTGCTGTGTAAGCACGAAGAGTGCTGCGTTATCTAATTGGCACGGCGCGGAGGAAAGAGGAGGGGGGCCGAACTTCCGAGGAATCTCGCCGCGGCAAAGTCTCCCAGAAGTGGAGACGGGTACCTGTCAAAAATAGGTACCCACTCCCCCCAGAAAGGTACAAAGTGTGGCACCAGAGGGGGGGGGGGGAGTCAATAAGCAGAGCTTCCCCTTTTGGGTGGAGCTTCGCTTTAAGCATTATTTTCAGTATATATTTGATTTCAATTGCCCAGGGTTGTCAGAGGTTAACTTTAAGACGGGTTATGACTTCCTAAAATCCTTTATTTCTGGAATGTGGTCTTTAATCTTAATATGAATGCTCATTTGCATGTTTATTGTCACATTAAGTGTTTTGATGAGGAACGAATAGTGTCACAAACAGACAGATGCTTTTTATCCTTGGGCCCTGGATGGTAAATGTGGCCTTTTCTTTCCACAGAAAAACATCTTCAGAACTCCGTACGTACATCAAGAGCTTATACTGTGTTTACTTCTGTTATTCAGCTAATCCTCACTTGCATTAAAGGGTTGCTTAAAATCTAAAAAGTCTGATGAGATCAACAGGGAGAGGGACGACTTGAAAGAGAGAACCTAACAAAGTATAAATTCTGGGAATTCAAATGGTGACGGAAACATAAGGCGACGCCACATGAAACTTGGCGAATGGGTTCAATGTTTCAATGTATCGGAAAGAAACGTATATAAACAGTGAAGGCGTAGAACTTACTGTTCTCAAATGTTTGTCGCCTTGTAGGGTTTGCATGTAGATGTGGTGAATGCAATCATTTAGAATAAATGCAAGAAAAAAATTAATAATAATCCTCACGATGTTTAAAATGTGTCTCTAGTTTCACTTAGAGGAACTAAAGTTTATTTTTTTTATGATTTATAGGTATACAACTAGACAGTATATCCATAAAGCAATAAAAAAGCCCTTCAACCTGAATCAGTGCATAGATATTTCCATGTCCTGTTCTATCACAAATTCCAAAAATAATAGTATTACTCCTCATTTCAGGACAGTCATCAAAGCCATGAAAATCTTTGCTTTTTTTTATTTATTTAACCACTTGTGTAAAGTGCAAACATAGCCTAAAATTATAGAGTATTAATTTCAAACTCCATACAGCTGTTTCAAGCTTTTAGCCATCATCATTGCATCATCATTGCATCATTGTGTGTGGAAACTATGGCTTCTTTGGCGAAAGCCTTCACTGCTGGAAATACAGGGCCATATCCTCAAAAGAGTTACGACGGCGTATCTACTGATACGCCGTCGTATCCCTGTTTCTATCTTTGGAACTGATCCACAGAATCAGTTACGCATAGATAGACAGAAGATCCGACATGTGTAATTGAATTACACTGTCGGATCTTAAGGATGCAATTCTAGGCCGGCCGCTAGGTGGCGAGGCCATTGCGGCCGGCGTAGAATATGCAAATGAACACTTACGGCGATCCACGAACGATCCGACGGGCCCGTCGCTCTAAATCTACGTTGTTTACGTCGAGTTACGCCGTGTAAAAATAGGGCTGAGTCCTATTTGACTAAGCCCTATTAAGTATGGCCGTCGTTCCCGCGTCGAAAATTCAAACTCTACGTCGTTTGCGTAAGACGTCCGTGAATGGCGATGGACGCCATTTACGTTACCGTCTAAGAAAATGACGTCGGAGCGAGGTCTGTTAGCGCAATGCACGTCGGGTAAGTTACCCGGCGGAGCATGCGCAGTACGTCCGGCGTGGGAGCGCGCCTAATTTAAATGGGACTCGCCCCATTAGATTCGGCACGCCTTGCGCCGGACACATTTAAGTTACACAAATTTACGCCGCAAATTTCAAGGTAAGTGCTTTGTGGATCGGGCACTAACTTGCCAATTTGCGGCAGTGTAACTTAAATGGGAAAAGTTAAGTTACGCCCGATATTTGTGGATCTGGCCCATAGTTCCTTCCATTGCAAAACCTCCTTCTGAAAGTGCTAGTTGCCTGGCTGTCATGTTGTTCAATTCCTAAAGAGACTCTTTCCTCTTTTTTGGTAGCCAATCAGCTTTTAACTTCAGCTTGTATGATCAAGTTTTGACCAAACAATAAGGAAGCTGGTTGGTTTGTATGCAGAGCTGCATCAAATTTTTCACTCCAGTTTTAGTAAATCAACCCCATGATCTTCAGTGGTCCCAACGACCTCTTTGTGGACGCTGGTGACGCCATCTTGCTTTTGAAATCAGGGTGCCTAGAAGTCTGTGAACCTTGACACTCTTAAACCTTGATGATCCTACGCATGCATGCTAGAAAGCGACTCAGGAGTGCATTACCACTGCAGATAGCAGCTATTACCATGGATGGAGTCTTGCTCATTTTCATGACATGTAACTGAAGAATATGTTGAGCAAGTCATTGAGGTTTTAGCTCTGCACAGACCCAGTGTTTTGCAAACAGAAACTCATCAATAGTAAGTTTGTTGATTGCACTTTGACATGCTGTAACTTGTTTAGAAAGAAAGTCTGTTTGAGTATATCTCAATCCAAATTTTGTATTTTATTTTTCATTTTTGTTAAAGCAAGGAAATGCTAAAGTGTTCCTAAACCTACAACAGTAAAATCAGTCTATACAGTATATGCAGTAAAGCATGCTTGTTATACACACTGTGGAACCTAAGGGGTTACTCTTGCACATTGTGTAAAAAGGCTATTAGGTCCCGTCTTCTCTGATTCTCCCCTTCTTTGACTGATGCCAATCCATCTGATGATAGTACAGAGCCTTGGAGCATGCTTAGTTTGGTGTGTATTGCTAGAGAGTTTTTTTTTGGAGGGTGCATGTGATCAGCACAGGGGCAATCAGCACTGTCCAGACAGAGGATCAGGGGTCCTGCAACCTCATGGGACAATAAGGGGAGAATGAAAACTCCTCCTACAAGCTTTAACCAGTGTTGGGGAAGACACTGATAGAAGTCACAAGACTGCTATATACTGCTGATGAGAAGAGGTATTTAGCAGTTTATATTTACTAATTGCATTTCCATGTTCTGTGTACTGTGGGAGACCAGATATAGTGAATGCAGGGTCCTGGGTTTAGTAACACTTTAAAACACCTGTTGTATTTTTTTTGGAGGGGGGGGGGGTTGCCATTGAGGGGACTTCCCTTCATTTCCTGTCCTGTAGACACAAAGCTCTGTGCATTATTTCGCACTGCACTGAAAAAAAATTCAGGTTGGCCTGATTTTTCTGGTGCATTGATAACCTATTGAAAATAATTAGAATGCCTAATTCTATATTTCTAAGGGTACCATGCAGTCAAGGAGTATAAAGAACATTATCTGGCTCTGAAAAATGGAGCTTAGTTGACATGACATATCTGTAGGTTAATCTCTACTTCCTCTGCCTGACCAAATAACTACCATCATGGCCGATCCACCCCCGTCCAGGCCTAGAAACTTGGATGGGTTGACCATTGAGTGCACCTCCAGCATAACAGGAATGAGCATTCTCTGTTCACAAAGCGGTGCAAGTATAAAGGGAAATATGTAAAGATTTTATATGCAAGCCTATCCAGTTATGATCATTGAAGTCTGAATTTTTAGAATGAGCCCAATCACCGTTGGTCTTTGACATCCAAAGTGTGTCTTTAAGGAGTTGCTGTACAATCAACCCTTTAAAAAATAAAATAAAAATAATGTCTACAACAGTAATAACCAAGAGTATTTCAGATGACAAATTTCACAGCGGCATTTACAATGCTGTAAACAACATCCCTCCATTGTTGCCCTAACTTGATAATAGCTTTGTATTACAACCTGAATATCAGAGCTGGGAATTGCATTGTCATCCCACACAGGTCAAGTCCCAGCAAGGTGGAGAGTTGGAAAAACACGGCACTTACATTGGAAAGCCTTTTGAAGTAGAGTGCCAATTAGTAATGTGTTTGAGTACTCGTTACAGATTAAAATAAAATTCCCAAAAGGTAAATTTTACTAATTGATTCATGATGTTGGAGTACTTGTTAACGGCAGATAAACTAGTACATCTTACATCCATATGTTACAACCCCCTGTGATTTAAAAGATGTGTTGCTGCCTTAAAGCACATGTTCACGTTTTTGAAAATGTTCCACCTATAACATACTGTTAGTGCATTCTTTGGGGCAGATCCACGTACAGCGGCGCATTATTCCGCCGGGCGTAGCGTACCTAAGATACACTACGCCGCCGTAACGTACTTTTTTTTTCGAATCCTCAAAGAATTTGCGCTGTAAGTTACGGCGGCGTAGTGTATCTTTGGCGGCAAAATGGCGCGGCATTCAAATCTCTGTGATGGGGGCGTGTTTTATGTAAATACGCCGTGACCCGACGTAAACAACATTTTTTTTTAACTGCGCATGCGCCGTCCGTGGGGGTATCCCAGTGCGCATGCTCAAAATTAACCCAGAACAAGCCAATGCTCACGACAGTGACGTCATTCTACGCAAATCCCTATTCGCGAACGACTTACGCAAACGATGTAAAAAATTAAAAATGCGAGGCGGGAACGACGGCCATACTTAACATTGAGTACGCCACCATATAGTAGCTTTAACTATACGCCGGAAAAAGCCGAACGCAAACGACGTAAAAAAATGCGCCGGCCGGACGTACGTTCGTGGATCGCCGTAACTAGCTAATTTGCATACTCGACGCAGAATTCTACGGAAACGCCACCTAGCGGCCGCCGAAAAATTGCATCTAAGATCCGACGGCGTACTAAGACGTACGCCTGTCGGATCGATCCCAGATGCCGTCGTATCTTGTTTTGTAGATACAAAACAAAGCTACGACGCGGGAAATTTAAAATTACGCCAGCGTATCAATAGATACACCGGCGTAATTCTTTTGTGGATCTGCCCCTTTATCTTTTTGCATTTAACTTAAAGGCACACCTTAGTAAAAACTGAAAATTAAAGGATATCTGTTACAAGAGGTCCTGTTAATTACCTTTTTTTGTTGTAACTACTAGTTGCCTGACTCCAATATTGGCCTTTTTCAATAATAAAAGTCCAAATTAAGATTTAGTTTTTTTCCAGTTTCAGATACAGCAGTATGGAATTGAGTTAGCCATACACCAGTGGAATTTTGTTGGAACACTTGTATGGACATTTGGAAAAATCATTCTTCAGAGTATTCCATCTTGCCATCATTGAGTCAGCTAATTTCAAAAGACCTTAAATTTTGTCCAGACCTTCTGCACGGATCTAACTCCAGAAGTATTAAACAGGTTTCTATTGTGCCTAGCACATGCACACTCGCTCATCCACACTATATTGCCAAAAGTATTGGGCCACCACTCCAAATAATTTGGTGGAAGGGGGATTATGGTGTGGGGTTGTTTTTCAGGAGTTGGACTTGGCCTCTTAGGGCCAGATCCACAAAAACCAGGCGCAACGTAACTTTTTCAATTTAAGTTACACGGCCGGAAAATTTCTACCTAAGTGCCCGATCCACAAAGCACTTACCTAGAAATTTTCGGCTGTGTAACTTAAATCCGGCCGGCGCAAGGCGTTCCTATTCAAATGGGGCAAAACCCATTTAAATTAGGCACGCTCCCGCGCCGGCCGTACTGCGCATGCTCACGACGTCATTTTCCCGACGTGCTTACCGCGGTTTTACGTTGTGCCGGGTTTTGAGAATCGCGACGGGCGTAAAAAAAAAAATACGAGTTGCGGCAGGAAAAAAAAAATTGGAAAAAAAAAAGACGGCGACGCAGGATAGAAGGGTCTACTTTTACAAGGCCTAAACAGTTTAGGCCTTGTAAAAGCAGCCCTAATTTTACGATTGCAAACTAACACTTACGGAGAAAAAACTAAGCGTCAAAGCTTCGTGGATCTCCGTAAGTGCTAATTTGCATACCCGAAGCGGCATTTCGACTCGAAATGCCCCCAGCGGCGGATGCGGTTCTGCATCCTAAGATCCGACAGTGTAAGTCCCTTAAACATGTCGGATTTTCTCCCTATCTTTTGGAAACTGATTCTGTGGATCAGTTCCAAAGATAGAAACAGGGATACGACGGCGTATCAGTAGATACGCCGTCGTATCCCTTTTGTGGATCTGGCCCTTAGTTCCAGTGAAGGGAACTCTTGAGGAGTCAGCATACCAAGACATTTTGGACAATTTCATGCTCCCAACTTTGTGAGAACAGTTTGGGGACGGCAACACGACCGAGAATCTCGTTGTAATAGAAACATCGTTTTCCTCGACGAGTTCCTTGTCAGGCTTGTCGAGAATCTTGTCAAGCTTTCTTTGCACACACACTGTCAAGACAAAATCTCGTCATTCTCAAACGCGGTGACGTACAACACGTACGATGACACTATAAAGGGGAAGTTTGATTCCACTGGCACAACCCTTGGGGCTGCTTTTCCTAATCTCATGTTACTGCGTGTGAGTAAAAGTTTGGTGAGAGACGATTCATGCTTTTCAGTCTGTTACAGCGTGACGAATGTGCTATCTCCATTACGAACGCTACTTTTACCGAAAGTGCGCTCCCGTCTCGTACTTTATTCTGAGCATGCACAGGTTTCTTAGCATACACACAAACATTTTTCTCGTCGTAAACAAGCCCGACGAGGAACACGCCGAGGAAATTGAGACTTCCGACGAGAAAAAAGAGAACATGTTCTCTTTTTTTCTTGTTGATATCCTCAACAGTTTTCTCGACGAAAAACATACACACGACCGTTTTTCTCTGCAAAAAAACTCTGCCAGCATTTTTCTTGATGGATTTTGTAGAGGAAAACGGTTGTGTGTTCGAGGCCTTACTCATCCAACATGACTGCACACCAGTGCACAAAGCAAGGTCCATGAAGACATGGATGAGCGAGTTTGCGGTGTAGGAACTGAACCTGATAGAACACCTTTGTGATGAATTTGAGCGAGACTGCGAGCCAAGCCTTCTTGTCCAACGTCCAATGGTCAAACATTACATAGACACACTCCTAAACCTTGTGGACAGCCTTCCCAAAGACTTGAAGCTGTTATTGCTGCAAAGGGTGGACCAACTCAATATTGAACCCTACGGACTAAGACTGGGATGCCATTAAAATTCATGTGCATGTAAAGGCAGACATCCTAATACTTTTGATATTGTGTATATTAATAGAGAAGAACAGGTGCCTGCAGGTAGTCAAAGTAATCACCAGCATATATTTTTTTAAGGTCACCCTGGAGCACCAACACACCAAGTCATAAACTTTTTTAAAGTCATATGCTATGTTATGTTTATCATAATATGAGGTGAGCCACAGTTCATTGTATATTACCAGGATGTGTTATGTGGGGGAGGGGTGGATTTCTCACTTTTTATACTGTGGATCACCTCATATTATGATAAACATAACATAACATATGATAAACATGTCCAAGCTAGATATGTAAATAACCTGTCACTCAAAGCAAGGAGAGAGGAAAGGACTTTTTATTTAGACAGGTTTTTATCTGGAAGTCTGTTAAATTTCACTGAACAATAAAAGAGGATTGCTCAGAGCTGGATTATCTCTGTGTGGCAAGACTGGGCACAGATGATAGGAAATCTTATACTCTACATTGTGACATAAAAAAATCCGATGTGAGCTTTTGGTCTAAAATTCAGACTGTGTTTATGCTCCATCTGACCTTTTCTGTCTCTTCCCTATTTTTTCCGACGGAAAAAATTCCTATTGGAAATTTCGATCGTCTGAATGCAATTCCGACGCGCAAAAAAACATGCATGCTCAGAATCAAACAAAAGAGCCGAACTGCCTATTGATCTTCATTGATCTCGGCTCGTCGTGGTGTTGTACGTCACTGCGTTCTTGGCGGTCGGAATTTCCGACAAGATTTGTGTGACCGTGTGTTTGCAACATAAGTTTGAGCCAACATTCCGTCAGAAAAAAATCCACGGTTCTCTTGTTGGAATTTCCGATCGTGTGTACGTGCCATTACTGATCTCTCTTCCTGGCAGTAATAATTATTGTAGACACATGTGCATACTGCAAAGCCTGATTGGTTCATAGTGCTGCCCCATGGTGGGTGTTGCTCTGTAGGAGTTGACCAGGAACTGGTATCAATAGAGCTTTAAAAAAATTTAATTCAATTATTTGTAATACATAACTGCATTAAATAGTGTTTTTTTTTAGTTTTTTTTGCTTGGAGTTCATCTTTGACCTCGGTAACGATTCCCCTAGATATAGTTCAAGACAATAGTACGTCGTAGACTATAGTAACTTGTACCAAACCCATTTGTGAATCAGAACAGCCTGTAACTGTCTGCGGTTTCAAATTCGTTCCCTCTCTATGTATCTCTGTAGTGTCTCTCTTATTTTGTACACATGTGTCAATCCTGCCTGTTGTTTGTGGTTTGTTTTCCTGATGATGCTGCAGTTTTATCTGGAGGGCTGTCACTGATCCGTGTCGTAAACGCCGAGGTGAGGAAATAATAAGAGGTCTTTTGGGGGAAGCGGTTTATTCTGAGTTATCCCCCCGAGATTTTATACCGTCCGGAGATAAGAGCGCAATCTCTCAATCAATAAGATCTCAAGTGGTTTAGAAATTGCTTCAAGCATGATGCAATGTCATGATACGATTGCTGCTTTGGCCTGGAAAAAACGAGGCTTCTGATGGAGGGAGCACAAGATGGCTCCCCTACCCTGCAGTTTGCTTCACTTCCCAGCTAATCTGCACATGCTTTTTATTAGAGCCATTTAAAATCCTCACTTGTTTTATTTTTTTATTTTTTTTCCTTTCCTTCAGAAACTTGGCCGAGGATAAAAAGCATTTTTGGATTTCCATCCTTTATACCACCTCTGCAGGAAGCTGCTTTTCTAAAACACAATTTAGATCATCAAGAAAAGAGAGCAAAAAAAAAATAAAAAATCAAGGCAGATTGAAGAAAAAAAGTCACTTTGACAAAATAGTCGCAGCCTGCGGGCAAGTTATATTGTTTATCTCAGCAGAAAACACATTAGCTTGTAGGAATTAAAGCGGACCTGTCAGTTAAGGAAGAGTCATCTAACCTAGAACTAATTCCATGTACAGACGATCGGACATTCCGACAACAAAACCGTGGATTTTTTTCTGATGGATGTTGGCTCAAACCTGTCTTGTATACACATGGTTGCACACATGTTGTCGGAAATTCCGATCGCGAAGAACGCGGTGGCGTACAACACGTACGACGGCACTATTAAAGGGAAGTTCAATACCGTGTTAGTAGAAGTTTGGTGAGAGACGATTCATGCTTTTCAGCCTCGAGCTTTTCAGTCCGTTACAGCGTGACGAATGTGCTATCTCCAATACGAACGCTAGTTTTACCAGTCCGAGCGCTTCCGTCTTGTACTTGATTCAGAGCATGCATGGAATTTTGTGCATCAAATTGTCTACACGCGATGGGAATTTATGAGGATGGATTTTGTTTTTGGAAAATTTGAGAACCAGCTCTCAAATTTTTGTTGTCGGAAACTCCGACAGAAAATGTCCGATGGGGCCTACACACGGTCAAAATTTCCGACCAAAAGCTCCCATCGAACATTTGTTGTTGGAAATTCTGAGGGTGTGTATGCGGCATTATAGTTCTGCTTGGTTGAAAGCCAGTTATTGGCTTGATCATTCCTCTTGCATTCGTATATCTGTCAGGGACTCAATGAAAACTCTGAACTCCGGTTCCCAGCTTGATACATACATCGCTGTCTGTAATAGACATGGGAATTGCAGCAGGAATATTGGGACTTTGTGGTGTGGGGAGGCAAAGATGAGGTCCCTGGCAGGAAGATAATACGGCTGAAGACTCCAGTAATAACAACCTAACAAACATGAACCCAGACAGGGGCCTTGCTAGACCCTGGCACTCAGGGCACTTGCCCCAGTTCTTCTTTAAGATATGTGGATGGTACATTCTATGCATGATACAGTTTTGAATTTTTTTATATTTTTTCTTTTTTAATCCATATATTGATTTTGCCATCATAATGTGACAACATCATTTATAGAACAAGTTATTTTTGTTCAGTTAAAAAAAGTATATTAGTCCAATGCCCCGTACACACGATCGGATTTTCCGACAGCAAAAGTCCGATGTGAGCTTTTGAACACAAATTCCGTCCGTGTGTATGCTCCATCGGACTTTTGCTGTTGGAATTTCCGCCAGCAAAAGATTGAGAGCGGAAACAATTTGACGCATTCTCGGAAGCATTGAACTTAATTTTCTCGGCATGACGTAGTTTTGTACGTCACCGAGTGCTTGACGGTCGAAAGTTCAGAGAACTGTTGTGTGACCGTGTGTATGCAAGCCAAGCTTGAGCGGAATTCCGTCGGAAAAATAATCCAAGGCATTAGATATGTACCAAAATGGTTATCTTGGTATCCTACCAGACCCTCACATTTTAAACTGTGTGCCCATACATACCCCTGGTCTATTAGTACCCTAGAAATGTCTCTGAACCTGTAGTGAAAATATAGTTCTCAGTGGATTCACTCTGTAACACCCTGGGTGCACAGGGGACTTCTGGAGGTGTGATTGGTCCAAGCTTCCCAAGTTGCTTCAGAAATGAATTTGTGTTATTGTTAGGAATATGGAAGCCTAGTCGTATTCTGCATGCGTGGTATGGCTGCTGCAGATACTCTTGTTATGCATAGTGGCAACAGGGTAATTGGGATTATAACAGCGCCCAGAACGAAAAAATAGAAATGTATTACATAGATAGAACAACAAATATAGGGTTTAATAAAAATTTGCAGAGCATAATACCAATCATGTTTAACCACTTCAGCCCCAGAAGAATTTACCACCTTCCTTACCAGAGCACTTTTTACGATTCAGCACTGCCTCGCTTTAACTGACAATTGTGTGGTCATGCGATGTTGCTCCCGAACAAAAATGGCTCCCTTTTTTTCCCACAAATAGAGCTTTCTTTTGGTGGTATTTGATCATCTATGCGGTTTTTATTTTTTGCGCAATAAACAAAAAGCGACAATTTTGAAAAAAATGCAATATGTTTTACTTTTTGCTATAATAAATATCCCTCAAAAATCTATAAAAAAACATAATTTTTCCACAGTTTAGGCCGATACGTATTCTTCTACATATTTTTGGTAAAAAAATCGCAATAAGCGTATATTGATTGGTTCGCGCAAAAGTTAGACGGCGGGAAGCCCAGGATGTCATATAACGTGGCCGTGAACTTGTTCTGCATACACGCGGCAGAACATTTTCAGAAAACATTCACCAAATCACGTGGTTTTTCAGCTCTTTACGGCCACCTTTTGCGCAACTTCTGCTATTGTTGTCTGATGTTTAGCATTGGTTCTGAGCATGCGTGTTTGTACTTTGGATTTTAGTCCGATGGACTTGTGTACACACAATAGGATTATCCTCAATCGGACATTTGTTGTCGGAAAGTTGTCCGTGGAAATTCCGACAATTGTCCGATGGAGCATAGAGATGGTTGGATTAACCGATAAAACACGTCCGTCGGACCGTTGTTGTCGGAAAGTCTGATCATGTGTATGGGCCTTAAATATGAAACCTCCCTTTTGTAGGCCGCCAAAGACTTGTTTTTTTTCAGTTAGCAACAGAAGGTACCCACCATATCAGATGACCTTTACACTATGTTCTTATCTCTAGGGTTGAGGGCTGGACACTGTTTTGGAGATCAAGAGATTAGATAGATTACAGAACCTGTCCTTATTTTTTGTCTCTGAAAACCCCACACCGGCTTGAGCTTCCTTCTCTCCACCTTGTCTTTATGAAGTGCCCTAATCACAGTTGGTGCGAATGACAGTTAGGTCTCACGTCTGATTTCGCACTAATTGGAAGAGATGATGAGGTATCTTGAAAACTAGGTTGAAGATCTAGCTCAGAGTTGTAGATGGTTTGTATGCTGTTTGTATTTTACCTCACTTTTTGTCTAGTGAAACTGTTGTCACCTGCAGAATAATTATCCTGAAAGTCCTTTCACTTACCTCTATAGTATCGCTCCCTCACTGGCCCAAAATGCTGCTGAATCTCCCTCGTTAACCAGGAGGCAATGAGGGAGTGACTTCTGATTAGTGTGACTAACGAGTCCTTGGAAAGAGGTAAGTCGTTTCTTAGTAATCCTAGCACTGGTAATTTGTCACCAGCCACAGGATTACTCATGTGCCATGACTCTAAATCCGGGTACACACCACTAGGTCTTTTTTTCATTCAACTCACCAATCCAATGTTAGTACAGCGATCTCCCCTGCTGTTCTTCTGTGTTCTGACAGGGGGACATCCCCTTCCCTACCCCTCCAAAACACTCCGGTTGGCTGCTGGTTTTTCAGCATGCTCATCTGACAGAACCCGGCCAAGCGGACCGGCTTCCTTACCCACTGGCTGAATGTCGGCCAGGAGTTGGTCGGCTGCTGGTTTTCCAGCATGCTCGTCTGACAGAAGCTAGCCAAATGGACCATAGGCTGAATGTCGGCCCCGGGCCTTTCTTCATTTCACTTTTGTGTTTTAAAATTATTCTGATAATCAGTTGTCTGATTATGTCATTGCTTACACAATCAGGGATGTCTACATATATAGTGCATTGCCTTAGTTACAATTTTCATTTACTTTTTATTTTTAACTTTACTTTTTTTAAATCCAAAAATAGGGAACAGGATTTTTGAACCAAATTTAAATTGCAAATCGGGAGTATATTATTTATAACGCATTTAGGTATTTTAACTCTCTGTTCAGTGAACAGGAACCTGTGCTGTCTCTCTGTCTCTTTTATTTTTTTGTTATCTTTTTTTTCAGACAAAGTTTGCATATTTCAAAAAGTTTCTTTTTTTTTTTAAAGTTTCATTTAATTTCAAGTACAAAATGTGTCTGCAACTTTTAAGCTGTAATTCCGGGCCTGGATTGGCAGTTTGGCAGCTATGCTATTTGTCTAAAATATCACTTCAAGGTTTAGGGGGGATAGCAATGCGCAAGGATATGTTATTCAATATCCATTTTTTTGTGATAATATTTAAGACCTCATCTGAAATACGCAGCTCAGGTTTGGGCACTAGTTCACAAAAAGTAAATCAGGGAACTGGAGAAAGTACAGAGAAGGGCAAAAAAAACTGATAAGAGGCATGGAGGAGCTCACCTATGAGGAAAGATTGAGTAACTGAATTTATTCTCTCTTGAGAAGAGGAGATACGATCAACATGTAAAAATATATAAGTGAACATAGTTACATAGGACAAGGGGGCACTCTTTATTTCTGGAGTAAAAAAGATTTTAAGTGGTTGTAATCCCTCTCATATACCCAGTGAAGTGACTAGCCTTAGATGATACACAGAGATGAAACAAATCCTACATAGAAGTGACTCATGCTGATAACAAAGGAACAAAGCACCAGAGAGAAACAACACCTAGAGCTTTGAAGAGAGACACGTAAACACTACAGATATATGTGCTTAGTTCAAATTTCTTGAATGGTGTTTGCAACCACTTTAACCTCCACATACAAAAGAGTTTCTTCGCAGTAAGAGCTCTGAAAATGTGGAATAGACTCCTTTAAGAGCTGGTTCTGGGCAGCTCAGTAGATTGTTATAAAAAACAAGCCTGGATGCATTGCTAGACGCTACATAATATAACTGGATACAAATTCTTAAGCCCTGTACACACGACTGGGATTCCCGGCAGTAAAATCATGGGGAGAAAACCGAGAACCTGCTCGGTAACTTTCCCCCTGTACACACCAGAGGTTTTCCGGTCAGGAAAACTATGGTGAGAGCTTTGGCTGGGAATCCCGGCCGTGTGTATGCTCCACTGCAGCGTTTCCCATAGGGAAACTGCCTGGAAAAAGACTGCCGGGAATCGCGGCAGGAAAAAAGAGAACATGTTCTAATTTTTCCTGCCAGGATTCCCGGTGGTTTCCCTGTTGGGAAAACTGCCATGGAGCATACACACGGCCAGTTTTCCCAGCCAAATGCTGTCATGGCAGTTTTCCTGATGGGAAAACTGGTCGTGTGTATGAGGCATTAGAGGTAATAACACCAGGGGTAGGTGATCCAGGGAATGTCCAACTGCCTACCAGAGGATCAGGAAGGATATTTTTTCCCCTACTGGAGCAAATTGGATCATGCTTTTTTTTGCCTTCCTCTGGATCATCTATGGGTATAAGATTGTGTATATGGGGTTTTTCAATATCTTTTTCTTGTTGGTTGAACTAGATGGACTAGTGTCTTTTTTCAACCTGACTAACTATGTAACTATTGGGGGTTTCATATATACAGTACAATATAATACATACATACGTACAGTAGACAAGGACTGGAGGTATTGATGCTTAGGTCCAGTGAGCCTCTGTACAATAGGAGTATAGTGGAACTGGCTTTTTATAGACCAAGCGCACCAACTAGTATGCACTCTGAGGCCTCGTACACACGACAGAGATTCTCGGCAGAATTCGCCGAGAAACTCGGTCAAAACCCGGATTCTGCCGAGAATCTCTGTCGTCTGTACAGTTTTGGCTCGATGGAGCCGCCGAGGAGCTCGACGAGAAAATAGAGAACATGTTCTCTATTTTCTCGTTGGCCGCGTTGTTCTATAGGAGAAGGCGGCCCGCCGAGCTCCTCGGCGGCTTCATCCCAAAACGAGACGAGGAACTCGACGTGCCAAGCACGTCGAGTTCCTCTGTCGTGTGTACGGGGCCTGAGGTTTCTAGACAAAATTGAAATATATCAATTGCTCCCAAGTACCTCCTGCACACATTTTCATTGTCTTTTTTTATATGCAGTTTAGTTACACGCATTTGAAATGATAGAAAATACTTTGCTTCCTGGCATGCACTTTAATTTCACGCAGAGCCCACACACACATTTTAGTTGAATGTTTTTTCTTAGAGTTCTGTGAGATGGAATCAAATATTGCGGCCGCACAGAAAAAGGGTCCGCACATGTAGTGCATTGTGCTGAAGGAAGTACCCTTTGAAGTGTTACAGTGCAGTCAGATGCATAATCTACACAGCGACCCAGTACATACTTTACGTGTGCCAGAGATTGTAAAGATCAAGAATGAAGAGAGTGCAATGCTGCTTACAACATCTAGCAGATGTTATACATTTTTCCCTACTTTTTGTTTAGTGAAACGGTTGTCACCTCTACAGTAAAGCTGTGAACCAAGTAAAAGTAAAGGTGCTGCTCAGGCACTTGGAGGGTCCTCATCTGATGCCAACTGCTGGGAGTGACAGCCGGGAATGGAGCTTGTCTCAGTATCCCATAAGCTGCACATCTCTGCAAGTCCACTGTCCACAGTCACAGCCAGGGCTCCAACCAGGCCCCCCGCCCCAATGTGTTTCACTCCACCACAGCTTAATCATGCTGGACAGTAAAACTGGCCATACGCAGCTCATGGCACCCAGCCTGGGATCCTATCAATAGAACTGGGGACCCAGTAAGTCACTGGGGCCCCTCTCTGGAACATGGAACTCCACGTAGAATGTGACCCCAGCCTGGTAGGCCATCGCTGGGGTCCGTTGGATGCCCACACCCTAAAGGTGGGTGCCGCACCTGGAACCCGCGAAGGATGTGAAAAAATTGAGTCTGCCACAGATATACTCTCCCCCAGCATTCTCCGCAAAGGAAAACTCCTCTAATTGGCTGCTGGGGAAAAGTGGCTCTGCCAGAACCCCTCTAGCACCACCTGTCACCCAGGAGTGGGAACAGCACCCCTGGAGCGCAGACTGACCTACAGGACAGTTCAGGAATGACAGCAGCCCAAATTTTGAAAATTGTGAATGGGAGCAAAATAACTCTCCCATTCCCCACTAACTTTAGCGTAGTGCACATACTGAAAGTAAGGGGGCGCTACAGCTATAAACAGCATGGATGGAGGAATCTCCGCTGCCGGCTATTGTATGCAAACAGACTTGGCACCTACAGCTGCCTTAATACCCAAACAATGCATAGAATATTATTATTATTATTATTATTATACAGGTTTGCGCAGCACTTTACAACATGAGGGCAGTTAAAATACAATTCAATACAGGATAATTTATTAGAGTTTAAAATCTAGGAGGGGGGTCAAGTGATGCAAAACGTAATAACTGTGGGGGATGAGCTGATGGATAAAAAAATAGAAGAACAGTTGTTAGGCAGGGGCTGAATAGGCTTCTCTGAAGAGGAGGGTTTTCAGGGATCATCTAAAACAGGGATCCTCAAACTACGGCCCTCCAGCTGTTGATGAACTACACATCCCATGAGGCATTGCAAAACTCTGACATTCACAGATATGACTAGGCATGATGGGAATTGTAGTTCCTGAACAGCTGGAGGGCCGTAGTTTGAAGACCCCTGATCTAAAAGCTAACAGAGTAGGAGATACTCAGACAGACTGGGGTAGGGAGTTCGATAGTATATCATAGGCTCAGGAGAAGTCCTGGAGGTGAGCATGGGAGGAGGTGACGTGCGATATAGAGAGCAGGAGGTCTTGGGAGGAAAGAAGAGAACGAATAGGTTGGTATTTTGAGTCTAAGTTAGGGATGTAGCTGGGGGCAAAGTTGTGAATACCCAATCTCATGCAAGAAAATACATTTTTGAAGATTTTTGCTTGCACATGATTGGTTGATGGAAGTCAGCAGAACTTCCCGTAATTTACTAAGCTTTGAGCAGTTGCTGTTTGTAGAGTGCAACTGCACTTGTAAAGTGCACAGTCTATTTACCTTTAGTAAATCAACCCCAATGACTGCACCTGATAGAACGCAGTCAGTGTTTGGGCAATATATTTCCACCCAATTCAGTCTATTTTTAAACCAACTTTTGTTGAGTCGGGTGGTGCTTATAGGGCCAACCATGGTTAGGTTCGCTGCCGTTTCAGCAGAAATAGGCCAAAATTTGCCAAAATTTGAGCCATGTATGGCCATCTAAAGTGAGGATGGATCTCTTTAATAAAGTTCCAGGCAGCAGTAAAAATCCAACAGGGGCTCTAATCCTTCCCTACTCTATCCAAATCTACACAAAAAGGGCCAGATCCTCATAGCGAGTACACTGGCGTATCTACTGATACCCCGGCGTACTTTCAAATTACCTGCGTCATATCTTTAGTTTGAATCCTTAAACCAAGATACGACGGCATCTGGGTTCGATCCGACAGGCGTATGACTTCGTACGCCTTCGGATCGTAGATGCAATACTTTGGCGTCCGCTGGGTGGAGTTTGCGTTGTTTTCCGCGTCGGGTATGCAAATGAACTTTTTCCGACGATCCACAAACGTACGCGCGGCCGTCGCATTCTCTTACGTTGTCTCTAGTCGGCTTTTTCCGGTGTATAGTTAAAGCTGCTATTTTGCGGCGTATAGATAGACTTGCCATGTTAAGTATGGCCGTCGTTCCCGCGTCGAAATTTTAATTTTTTTTATTTTCTGTGTAAGTCGTCCGTGAATAGGGATGGACGTAAGTCACGTCTAAGTTCAAAAAATGACGTTGTTGCGACGTCATTTCGCGCAACGTACGGCGGGAAATTTCAAAACGGAGCATGCGCAGTTCATTCGGCGCGGGGACGCGCTTCATTTAAATGAATCACGCCCCCTAATCGCCGATTTGAATTCTGCCGCCAGAAATACACTACGCCGCCGTAACTTACGGCGCGAAATCTTCCTGGAATCGACTTAAAGCCAGGTAAGATACGGCGGCGTAGCGGATCTCTGATACGCTGCGTCGATTCATTTCTATGTGGATCTGGCCCAAAATGTTTTGTAGGGCAAACACTTTAAGCCTGGCATGACTTTTCAGTATCCAAAACTACACAAAAAAGTTTTGGCGGGACAAACTCTTAAAATCTTGCAAAGCCTACCGCATGACTTTTCTGTAATTTCCGAAGTTTTTCTTCTCTCTCTTTCGGAAAAGCCAATGCCATTTTAATTTTATGGCATTTGAAATGATTATATTATAGTCTCTTGGTTTTAGTTATGTAACAGCCAGGAAATATTCCTAACAAAAACCTTGGATTTGTGACTCGGAGAAATTCCTTGAGTTCCTTCCAAGCCTCAGTTTGCCAAGTTTTAAAAAGAAAATCTTTATTTTATTACAAGTCTTTATACGGTGTAATATCTGGAAGGGGGGGGGGGGTTGGGGGGGTCAATGAGATATTCCTTTCTTCCATAAATTGTGGGATCCGTGCTTGCAGCTAGAGATGTCGGAGTCAGTGGGGTGCCTCTTTTAATGATAGACGCGCACTCATTTATATTTAAATGCCCGGCATCAAACCTGTTCCTCTCTGCTGTGGCACTAGAAGGGAAAGAATGACGGACGTTCCAACATTAAAACTAATCTGTTTGAGGGGGAATTTGCCTCTCAGCCACAATATATTTGCTACTTTTCCCAAAAGGGCTGATTAGGATGTAATAATTGGGGATGATGGTGCTGGAGGAAGACGACAATTCTATTTAATTAAAGAAAATTTATTTGACTCTAACTGGTGGAGTCCCCAGTGAGTAAGAGTAAATTTAGCTGTTAGATTTATTAATGGCCACTGACATCCAAGCTGGCAAATAGACAAACATTGCCTTTCATCAGTTTTATTTTTAATATTAAAACAATTTGACCTACCGATGCTGCAGAGTCAGCGTTCCCACTGCCCGCCAGTTTTCACCCTCTTCTCATTTACATGATTTAATTTTTTTTTATTTAATTTTTTTTTAATGAATATAGATTACGCAACTTATTAGTATTTTACTTTACCCAGTAATTTACCATTTAGGCTGTTTGACATTAGAATGTTTTTTGGGCTGAGACAGCAAAATGGTCAGTTTGAAATACAGATATGACAACCATTATGCGTGCCAAATCATTTGTAATTCTGATCATGCACTCTTGTGCTTCATATGACTTTAACTATAATCTGTGGAAGGACGGTGACACCAGTTTGCAGTTATGCAGCTTCCTGTCTTCAACTTACTTATTGTTTATTACAGGTACTTACAGGTGCATCTTATAAAAGTAGAATATCATCAAAAAAGTAAATTTATTTCAGTAATTCAATTCTAAAGGTAAAACTCATATATTTTATATCAGGGGTCTCCAAACTTCCTAAACAAAAGGACCAGTTTCCTGCCTTTCAGGCCGCGTACATACGGTCGGACAAAACCGTTGAGAATGGACCGAGGTTCAGTTTCATCGGTCCAAACCGACCGTGTGTATAGCCCATCGGTCTGTTTTCCTTCGGTCCAAAATTTTAAAACATGCTTCAAAATCGAACCGATGGACCGCTGCCCGATGGTTAGTACAGAAAGCATCGATTCAAAACCCACGCATGCTCAGAATCAAGTCGACGCATGCTTGGAAGCATTGAACTTTGTTTTATTCAGCACGGCGTGTGTTTGACGTCACCGCGTTCTGACCCGATCGGTTTTTGGAACGATGGTGTGTACACACATCAGACCATCAGGCCACTTCAGCTGTGAAACGATGGAAATGGCCCGTCGGACCATTCTCATCGGTTTGGAACGACCGTGTGTACGCGGCCTCAGACTCTAGGAGGGCAATGGAAAAACTCAGATGGGGCACACACACGGTCGGAATATCCGATGAAAAAATTCTGTCTGAATTTTTCCATCGGATATTAAGATCGTGTGTACAAGGCATAAAGTTGCACGAAACCCTGGTTGAGAATGGCTCCTCTGAGGCCTCGTACACACGACCGTTTTCCTCGACAGAATCCATCAAGAAACTTGATGGGAGAGCTTTTTTGCCAAGGAAAACGGTCGTGTGTATGTTTTTCATCAAGGAAACTGTCGAGGAACTCGACGAGAAAAAAAGAGAACAAGTTCTCTTTTTTTCTCGACGGGAGTCTAGATTTCCTTGTCGTTTTCCTCATCGGGCTGGTTTTCGATGAGAAACGCGTTTGTGTGTATGCTAAGAAACCCGCGCATGCTCAGAATAAAGTATGAGACGTGAGCGCACCTTCGGTAAAAGTAGCGTTTGTAATGGAGATAGCACAATTGTCACGCTGTAACAGTCTGAAAAGTGCAAATTGTCTCTTACCGAACTTTTACTTAACACGCAGTAACATGAGATTAGCAAAAGCAGCCCCAAGGGTTGTGCCAGTGGAATCGAATTTCCCCTGCCGTCGTATGTGTTGTACGTCACCGCGTTTGAGAATGAGGAGATTTGGTCTTGACCGTGTGTACGCAAAGCAAGCTTGTCAAGTTTCTCCACAAGCCTGACAAGGAACTCGTCGAGGAAAACGATGTTTCATTTACGACGACTTCCTCAGTCGTGTGTACGAGGCCTAAGCTCTACCCTTTCCAATCACCAATGGCTGAAACGTGATGATGGTTGTATTGTGAAATTCATTACAGTCTGATTGGATCACAGTGCTAGCACTTTTTTCTTTAGTCTGATTTTTTCTGTGCAGGGAGACGTGGGAAGTTTATATAGCATTTAACCTTCCTGGCGGTGTTCCCGAGTCTGACTCAGGGTTAGATTTTCCTGCTACGATCGGTAACCCCGAGTCAGTCTCGGCTTGCCTCGCTGGATCCACAGGCACTTTTTACTTACCTTGTCCCTGGATCCAGCGATGCCACCGCGCTGTGTGAGCGAGCGGGACCTCGCTCGATTCACATAGTGCCTCCGTGTGATGCCGATCTCCGTTCCCTGTGACGTTACGACGCACGGGGACGGAGAACGGCGCCAAATTCAAAAACGTAAACAAACACCTTACATACAGTATACTGTAATCTTATAGATTACAGTACTGTATATAAAAAAAACACACCCCCCTTGTCCCTAGTGGTCTGTCCTGTGTCATGCATGTCATTTTATATAATAAAAACGTTTCTTTCTCCCTGCAAACTGTAGATTGTCCATAGCAACCAAAAGTGTCCCTTTATGTCAAAAATAGTTTTAGATCAGCTAAAAAACAGCGATAATAAATTATAATCACTTGCAGAATTGTGCGATAGCGATTTGTGGGGAAATTCGTCATAAAAAAAAAAAAATAATGACAGCAACAATTCTGCAACTGAGCAAATCTCAGTGATTTTAATTTGATTACATTATTGAATAATTTTTATTATAATTATATTATTATTTGTTATAATTATTTATAATTATTTATTATATTATAATTTATCATTTTGTTTTTAAAAAAATGTCATACCCGGGATGCCTATTAGAATCTTGTTTGGTCAGATTTAAGTGAGTTATTTCTAAAAATTACAGGCCTACAGTATAAAACGCCAAATTTCCTTGCAAATAATGGTACCGCTTTCAGCATGTTTTTTCTGAAAGAATCATACCGCCAGGGAGGTTAAAATACATTTTATTTTGAATGACAACAGAACTAGACTGAAGGGATTTTTTTAATGTTATGATTGTGCAAAAGGAAACACGTGATGCCAGCTTGCAGAAACCGGAAGATCTCTGAGTAATAACGAGCCTTCCTCAAAGTTGTAAGTCACCCCCAAGGGATGTCCTACACAGGTTGGTCCTTGTGCCATCACAGCAATCACCGTCAAACCAGCCACCCAAATAGTAAAGAGGGGGTGGAGTTTATGTCCCTGTTTCTTTCTGAACACTAATGACTTGTAGTGACCTTTGGGACATCCACCAAATGTCTTTCAAGCTAAACGATGTCGCCCTCCTACATGAGAATGTAAATTCACACTTTGAACTCAAATGGTTCCTACAGACAGTCATTAAACGGGGGGATTTGTCACGTATTCTTAACACCCTAATAGAATAAAACATCTGATTCTGTCTATAGAGCGCAGGCGGATGAATCAGCAGTGCCAGCTATTGTATTCTGGTAGTTGACAGCTGTCAGTGGCTGTATCTGATTGGACGGAGGCTATGCTCGTGGATGATTTTCCACACCTCCAATGAAAGGATGTCGGGTAGAAAGGTTCCCACAGGGCTTACCATTGAAGTGAATTTTAGGTTCATCAGGAGCAAGCAGACATTCGCTTAGCCTCGGTCCACACTATGAACTGCATGTGAATCGCACAAGAACTGCACCGCATTCCTCTGCAGGTCACATGCAATTTAGTGTGGTGCAGTTTGAGCCCCATTCATGACTGCTGAGGCACAATGATCCCAGGTACCCCTTACTACAAAATGATGTACATAAACCTCCCCCCTTGCCCCTTCATCCCAATAACTAAACACTTTTACAACCATTAAGTTGGAAAGGGGCAAGGCCACAGCTTTATTAACCACTACAGATCCGCGCTATAGACAAAAGACGTCTGCAGCGCGGACCTGAAGTGCCGAGTGGACGTCTTTAGACGTCCCATTGTTTACATTACCCGCGCGCGCCGCTGGGGGCGCGCAGCGGGTAAACACTGTCCCGGCGCATCGCTGGGAAGCCAATGCGTGTACCTGGAGGCCGCGATGTCCGCCGGTACACGCGATCGGCAGGAACACAGCAGGGATGTGGAGCTCTGTGTGTAAACACAGCCTGACCTTTCTGTCCATTGAGGTTGCTATAAATAGATTAGCAGGGAGCTGACCCTGTTACAAAACACCTCTCAGAGTCTCTGCCTATGATGAGAGGGGGTGTGTGCCTTTCCTCCAATCAGCAATGTTAGCCATCTTGGCTGTATGCCCAGACATCACACTCTGTTAAACAGGAAGAGACAATCTCCTAACATGATCTGAACTTTCTAAACAGTAGATAAATGTAAAGACAACAGATATACATGTAAAACTTATGTAGGGAGATTTGGTTCATCCCTGTGTATCATCTGAGGCTGTTCAATTTACTGGGTGTATGGAGGGTTTACATCCACTGTAAAGTTAATGTGCGTGTAAAGGCAGGTGTCCCAATAGTTTTGACAATATAGTGTATACTGTACACCAGGGTTGTCAAACTCCATTTCCTTGTGGGCCACACCGGCATTATGGTTGCCCTCAAAGGGCCGGTAGTATCAGCACCCCACCCCCCTTACGTCGGATGTCAAGAGGCCCCCACCATCAGAAGTCAAGCATCCCCCCCACTATCGCTTACATCAGTGCACCCCCTTGCCTTGTGCTGCTGCCAGGAGGGCTGGACAGAGAAGTACAGGATCTGGTGGAGGAGTCCTATCCTCTCTGCTGCTGACTGCTGAAACCAGGTAGGGGGCGGGGGACAAGGTGGTTGTGAGGGCCACATGGAATGGCCTGAAGAGCCGGATTTGGCCCACGGGCCTTGCGTTTGACACTCTTTTACTAGTGCAATGTTACATTAGTCAGTTGACTGATGTGACATTGCCTTTAGGAAATAATATATATATTTGTAACAGCAGTATCTCATCTTTTCATTGTGGTTTGCGTGGCACCCATCTGTTACCAAGGTCCAACACTGAAAGGAGTGAAGTCTTCATCTTCTGATTTATCTAGTGACCAGATGTAGTATTTTCTGGTTTAAATCATTGAAAAACATTCGACCAACACAGGAAATAGCCTGTTGACAATCGTTCCCCCCCCCCCCCCGCCTCATTCATCCAGAACAAATGCACTTTTACCGATCGATTTACTATGCACATCTTTTATGAATGCACCCCTTAAGCTGCCATTGCTTCTGGAAATGCTGCCATCCTGACCATCATGCTGATCCAATGGCTTTGATATTTCCAGAAGTAGGTCAGCACATTTCCTTCTCCATTGTAAACATTCCTTGACATTTTCTCTCTTTGATCCGCTTTAGGAAAATAAAACAACCTTTTAATTTTCTACAAGAGGATGGAGAGTATTTTGTAGGATTTTTTATTAAAAAAAATTCTTACAGAACGTAACCAAAGACGGGTAATAGATCCTTTCAGGCTAACAAAGGAATCTAAATCTCTAAATTCACATCCATCCAGGTGAAGGTGTTCTTTCTGCTTCATCGGCTCCTATTTTTGGTGTTTGTGTCCTAATTTCTGTTATGTTTATATCATATATCATCGCCGGGATCCAAAGCCTGTGGAGCAGATCTCTAGGGATGGAGGAAACGCTTTAAGGCTGAACTCCGAGCAAATATATTATTAGTGCCTCTAAAAACCAAGAAATATTTTTTTTTATGTTTAGTTAAAAGCCGGAAATCCGTGACCTACAACACATCCGGTGAAAGCAGGGCTCGACAAATCCCGGTCGCCAGGTCGCCATGGCGACTAGAAATAGCGTCCTGGCGACTTGGCTTGGAAGGTGGGCAAAAAAAAATTAAAAAAAATTTGTTCCATAGGACCGGCGCTCCGCGGACTAGGCCGAAGCCGCGGCCTCGCCTAAAACATCCTGCTGCGAGCGGCATTTGCCGCTCGCGCCCTTTTCCCAGGATCGCTGCGGGCAGGATGTTTTAGGTGAGGCCGCGGCTTCGGCCTAGTCCGCGGAGCGCCGGTCCTATGGAACAAAACCTCCCCCGCTGCTCGTTCGCGGGGGGGCCCATGATGTCCGGTAATTGAGGCCGCGGCTTTGCAGCCTTGTGAAGTCCCCAGCTTTTCCTTGTGTGAGCTGGCGCCATCTGGTGGTGGCCGTTGGTATTACAAGTTAAGCATTACAAGTTAAACAGCAATTCTAATGTCATTTTTCACTATTTTCACTGCCATCTCCTTCCCTCTAATTAGAACCCCCAAACATTATATATATTTTTTATCCGAACACGTTAGAGAATAAAATGGCGATCGTTGCAATACGTTCTGTCACGCCGTATTTGCGCAGCGGTCTTACAAGCGCACTTTTTTTGGGGGAAAAAATTACACTTAAGTATGTTTCCTGGGTGTGTTCTAACTGTAGGGGGGGGGTGGACTTACTAGGGGAAATAACTGATCTTCTGTTCATACATTGTATGAACAGAAGATCAGCATTTCCCCCCTGACAGTAAACACACAGCTCCTGGTCGTAACGGGCACGCGCACGGGAGTCGGGGCGAGCGCGCGCTCCTAGTGGCCTGCGAGAGAGCCGACGTAGAGCTATGGACTCTCGCGCAGGGGAGTGGACCTGTCGCCGTTAAACGACAGCGGCTGGTCGGCAAGTAGTTAAGAGACAACATTTTTTTTGCAGTTTTGGATAGCATGAAGAACGATTAGAACCTCTGGCAGGCTTTTACTACTGAGAGATGGAGAAGCTTCTAGGGCAGAGGTCTCCAAACTATGGCCCACCATAGTATAGCAACGCTATAGTCCATATAGCTTCTTAGAAATGACTTGCAATGACGGCGATTCACGCAGCCGTGCACACCTGCTGCCGTACAACTGCGGCGGCTGGTCGGCAAGTAGTTAAAAATGACCAGTCCTTTTCAATCTGCAGCTTTTTGTAAAATATGATATGGCTGCCTGGAGGTGTTCTGTATACAAAGGGCTAGATTCAGGTAGCCCTGCGTAATCTTGTGCATACTCATACGTTATGCCACCGTAAATTAGGGCGCAAGTTCCGTATTCTGAAAGAACTTGCGCCCTAAGTTACGGTGGCGTAACGTATGTGCTCCGGCGTAAGCCCGCCTAATTCAAATTTGGATGATGTGGGCGTGTTTTATTAAAAAATGTTGTGACCCCACGTTTTTTACGAACGGCGCATGCGACGTTCGTAAAAGAATGCCAGTGCGCATGCTCGAAATTCCGCCGCAAATCGTCAATGCTTTAGACGTGAACGTAACTTATGTCCAGCCCTATTCGCGAACGACTTACGCAAACGACGTAAAAATTAAAAAATTTGACGCGGGAACGACGTCCATACTTAACATTGCGTACGCCTCATAATAGCAGGAGCAACCTTACGCCGAAAAAACCTAACGTAAACGACGTAAAAAAATAGCGTCGGGCGTACGTACGTTTGTGAATAGGCGTATCTACCTAATTAGCATATTCCTTGCGAAAAAATCGACGGAAGCGCCACCTAGCGGCCAGCGTAAATGTGCAGCCTAAGATACGACGGTGTAAGACACTTACGCCAGTCGGATCTTAGGGAAATCTATGCGTAACTGATTCTATGAATCAGGCGCATAGATACGACGGTCCGCACTCAGAGATACGCCGTCGTATCTCCTTACTGAATCTAGCCCTTCCTGCTTGTGTAATTGGCTCACTGATTTTCCCAGAAGTATACACTAATGCCGCGTACACACGATCATTTTTCGGCATGACAAAAACAACGTTTTAAAAAAAATTAATTTAAAATGATCGTGTGTGGGCTTCACATCATTTTTCGGGTTCTGAAAAACTACAATTTTTTTCCCCCGAACATGCTGCATTTTTTAACGACGTTTTAAACAGTGTCGTTTTTCGGGTTGTAAAAAATGATCGCGTGTGGGCTAAAACGACGTTAAAAACCCGCGCATGCTCAGAAGCAAGTTATGAGAAGGGAGCGCTCGTTCTGGTAAAACTATCATTCATAATGGAGTACGCACATTCATCACGCTGTTACTAACACGGAATCAGCTAAAGCAGCCCCAAGGGTGGCGTCATCCTCAACCTCATGGAACTTCCCCTTTATAGTGCCGTCGTACGTGTTGTACGTCACCGCGCTTTGCTAGAGCATTTTTTAAAACTGTGTGGGCAACGTTGTTTTAATGATGAAGTTGGAAAAAACAATGTTTTTTTCTAAATGCCGAAAAACTTATTTTTTTTCATGCCGAAAAATGATCGTGTGTACGCGGCATAAGATACAAGTCCGATTTTTGGCATCCCCTGCAACAAAAAATTCATTTTTTGTGACATACTCTCAGAGGAAGATCATGTCTAAAGGGAAGTAGACCCTGCCAATCTCCTCATTAGAGCCCTGCAGGTGCAGCAGTTGATTGATAATTGTAAAACCACTCCCACTAGATGGACCCAGATAAACAAACAGCTTTTCCTTCAGAAAAACAAAAGGTAGGAATCTGCATCAATGTTTGTTAAAATCCTTGCATTGTACACAGATCACCCAGAGGGGAATGTTTTTTTTTTCTCAACAAAAGTGGAGTTACTCTTTATGTACATTTCAAAATAGTCAGGGATTTTTTTTTTCTTCACCCGAAAGTAAACTCACCAATGCTTTTTTTTTCCCCCTCCAACGCTGCAACTGTTCCAGAATTAAATCCGCGTCTTTCACGCGATCCCCTCTCCGTTCTGCCGAGCCCTTTTTACCTCCTTACAAAAGCCGTTTTGTCCCATGATGCAAAGTGCTTACAAGAGAGGGCCTGTTCTGTGGACGGCTTTATAGTTGTTTAATGTACGCCAAACAAACATGGTATTGATCAGGCCGTGTTTGATTATGCGAGACAGAAACCAGAATATATAAAAATAAACTTGGTCAATTTATTTATTTTTTATCGTTTTTTTTGTTTTTTTTCAGCCTTCAGATGACATCACAGGGTTGAAGTGATGTGTCTGTTCATGAAAGGAGTTGGCTCTGTTAGCACCGAGGGTACGGTTCTGCTCTTTCATCTGCGGAATATTTCCATTTCATACTCTAGAGCTCGGTGGGGGAGGCCGTTGCTCTAACAAAAAAAACAAAACAAAAAGCCTTAAAGAAGAAAAAAAAAAGAAAACGCCACTTAGTCCACCTCTAGATGATAATGTGTGATATCTGTCATTGGGCTTCCAGGAAACATTTCCTAATACATTGAAGTCCATTCGTTTTCAGATTGTTTGGTGTTGGTGGTTAGGTTTATTTATTTATTCTGTGCTATTGTAAAGTATTAGGTGCAGGTCTGGGGTTTAAGTATAAAATATAAAAATAATATTTTTTGTCTGTGTTGGCTTTTTTTTTTTTTAATTAAAGGTTTAATGTGTGTTGGCCCTTTTAAAGGGAATAAAATGGTGTAGGGTCCCCCTAAGGTATGCAGCCTGGCTGGCCAGGAAAAGGGAGGGCAGCAAGCATGCAGCCCCCTCCCCTCCAGAACTATACTAGGCCCCATGCCTTCAACGTTGGGAGGGTACTTAGCAAGGGAGGGTCATAAGGCAAGGCACCTTCTCCCCTTATTTAAAGGACAGGGACCCCAGTCCCACTTCCTTCCCCCCGGTAGGATGGGGGGTCTGCAGGAAGGATTTATTTAAATCTGGAAGACCCCTTTAGAAAAAGGGGGCTCCCAGCTATTTTCTCTTCCGGTGGAATGTTGTTAGGCTAAAGTTTTAGGCTATTTTCTCTTCTGGTTAAATGTTGCTAGGCTATTGTTTTAGGCTATTTTTGGTTAAAATCTTTGTTAGGCTATTGTTTTAAGTTATATTCTGGTTAAATGTTGCTAGACTATTTTTTTAGGTTTATTTTTAGTTTAATGTAAAGCTATGTAATTGCCTGCTTGTGTGATTGGCTGACTGATTTTCCCAGAAGTCTACACTAAGATACAAGTCCGATTTTTGGCATCTCCTGCAACAATGTTGGTTAAATGTCGCTAGACTATTTTTTTAGGTTATTTTCTCTCCTGGTTAAATGTTGCTAGACTATTGTTTTAGGTTGTTTTCTCTTCTGGTTAAATGTTGCTAGACTATTGTTTTAGGTTTATTTTTAGTTTAATGTAAAGCCCTGTACACACGCTCGGTTTTCATGGCGGTAAAAAGTCCGCCGTGAAATCCGAGGGGAAAGCCGAGAACCCGGCAGGAAAACTGACATGGAGCTTTGGCCGGGAGTCCCGGCTGTGTGTATGCTCCATGGGCACTGCCTCGCAGTGTTTCCCATAGGGTATTAGTAAATCTGGTGGCAAAAAAAGCCCCCGGGAATCCCGATGGGGAAATAGAGAGCAGGTTCTCTATTTTCCCGTCGAGATTTCCTTCTGTTTTCCTGAAGGGAAACTGCTAGGAAGCATGCACACATCCGGTTTTCCCGGCCAAAAGCTCTCCTGGCAGTTTTCCTGCCGGGAAAACCGGTCGTGTGTAAGAGGCTTTAAAGTATAGGCTATTTTTTTTATGCTGCTAGGCTAATTGTTTTAGCTTTTTTCTCTTCTGGTTAAATGTTGCTAGGTTATTGTTTTAGGCTATTTTTGGTTAAATGTTGTTAGGCTATTGTTTAGGTTATTTTCTCTTCTGGTTAAATGCTGTTAGGCCAATTGTTTTAGCTTAGTTTCTCTTCTGGTTAACTGTTGCTTGACTATTGTTTTAGGTTATTTTCTCTTCTGGTTAAATGTTGCTAGACTATTGTTTTAGGTTTATTTTTAGTTAAATGTTAAAATATAGTTTTAAGCTATTTTTGGTTGAATTTTCTTAGGCGATTGTTTTAGGCTATTTTTTTTATGGTCAAATGCTGTTAGGCTAATTGCTTTAGCTTATTTTCTCTTCTAGTTAAATGTTCTTTTAGAAGTGTTGTGTTCTACTGATATATACCCCTGAAGAAAGAATGACCTTTTGAAACGCGTCAGCTGCTTCTGTTAATGTTGAGTCACGGTGTATTAATCGTGAAGTTATCAGAATATGTAGAACAATAGAACATATATGTTGTGTTTTTATGTTGGTAATGAAATGCACCAGCCATAAATAGTTTTTAACAAAATTGTTTAATAAAATGTGTACTTGAGATTTGTTTAAATATTCTCTTGTTAATCTATACGAAACTACGGATTGATATCACCTTGTGAGCCTTTAAAGTCCTGTTAGGGGGTTGTTTTTTCTTCTCTCAGTTAAATGTTCTATTGCTTTACGCTATATTTGTTAAATTCTGTTAGACAGTTTTTTAAGGCTTTTTTCTCTTCTGGTTTAATGTTGCTAAGCTACAGTTGTGGGCTATTGTTTTATTAAATGTTGTTAGGCTATTGTTTTAAGCTTTTTTTTTTTTTCTTAGACTGATGTTTTAGGCTATTTGCTCTTCTGGTTAAATGTGGTTAGGCTATTGTTTTAGACTATTTTTGGTTGAATGTTTTTAGGCTAGAGTTTAAGGTTGAAGGTGTTTGTGCTGTTTCTGGTTAAATATTGTTGGGTTAATGGTTTGGGCTATTTTGGTTGAATTTTTTTAGAATATTATTTAAGGTTATTTTTCTTCTGGTGAAATGCTGTTAGGCAATTGTTTTTATTTTATTTTCTATTCCGGTTAAATGTTCGCAGGCTAATGTTTTAGGCCCACTTTGGGTTGAATGTTGTTATGCTATCGTTTAGGTTATTTTCTTAATTTGTCTATTGTTTTAGGTTATTTTTGGTTGAGTGCCTGGATACTTTCCTAAATGTACATAATATAACTGAGTACTAAGATTTGTAGGTAACGTTGATCCGGGGAAAATCCGATTCCCTCTCGGGGGATCAGGAAGAATTTTTTTCTCCTGCTGTAGCAAATTGGATCAGGCTCTGCTGTTTTTTTTTGCCTTTCTCTGGATCAACTGTGGGTATGGAGTTGGGTGTATGGGATTGTACTATGTTTTTTATTTTGTTTGTTATTTTATTTTTTTTGGTTGAACTCGATGGTCTTTTTTCAACCTGACTAACTATGTAACTATGTAACTATGCTGGTTCACACAAGTGCAAGTATCGCACAGAATTGCTTGGCAAGGAAAAATCACATTATATTCAATAATGCCTGATCTCATCAATACGGCACAACCCGGTGCGATTTTGGAAAAGATTCCCCGTGCTACTTTGGTGCAATTTACAGTGCGACTTCGCCCTATAGAATATGTAAAAATGCAGCCAAGTCGCACTCCAAAATCGCACTGAAAATCATGGCAAAATCGCTTTGCAGTAGCGTGAATTGAGCCTCAATACTGTTAGCCTATTTTCTCTTAGAATTTAAGGTTTTTGGGGATTTGAGAATATTACATTTGCCTTGGGAAATATAACTTAAAAATGTAAAAAAATTTTTTAGCATATATTAAAAACATTTGTAAGGGTTTTACGTGCAACGAATGCTCATACATTTGCACAGCAAATTTTTATAAATGACTTTGAAAAAAAAAGAATCTGGGGGGGTTAATAGGGGGATATTCTTATATCTTCTCCTTGACGTCGCTGAGCTTTTGATATAAATGTCACATTAGAACTTGTATGCAGTTTTAATCACATTATGCTCGAGCCAGATCCTCCGATGGCAGATTAGGACGGCGTGCTTTCCACCTGTATGCTTCCCCTGCTGTTTTGGACAGGCATTTTTATTAGCCCTTATTGACCTTTCACCCGTGTCAGTCTCCAGGGGGTTGACATGTGGCAGCAAAGGGGAGGGGGTGTCCACCCTCCTCCCTGCCTCTTACAGGTGGCTCTCTTCGGCCCATACACTTGTTTTTCACAGTGCACCATGCACTTAGAGGCTCAGCAGGCCCTGCAATTCCATCCCTCCACCCGGGGAGGAGGGGGCTGGCGGTGGGGGGGGGGGAGTGCTTTGCATTTTCTGTTCTGCTCTGAGTGTCATATGGTCTCAATTATCCTGTGATGGCAAGGCCAGGCCCTGGGCCCTCGCATGTTTGTCCTCTGAGAAAGATCTGGAAAGGCCGACATCTGGATTTGATTGTTGCAATTGCAGGTTGATAGAATAAACGCAGGCTGAGGTGGGTGGGTTTTCCTTCCGGCCCTATCCATGGTCTGGTAATGCACTTCACGTGAGGGGGCTGCTCTTTTTATCATCCCCTTCCTCCCCCCCCACCCCAACCCGCAGACCAGCACCAGCAACATGTGGCTTATATTACGGACCTGCCTGGAAAGGACTGAGCTGGCTCTCTGCAAACCTGGAATGGGTCAGGCCAGGAAACAGGCCTTGACCCTAACACATATCAAAGGGAATGTATACAAATTGACTTCCCCCTAACAAAGAAAAAAGAAAATCAGAGCGATCGCTGATAGCTTTTTTTTTTTAAGCATTTAAAAGAAAGAATGACCACTTGTGAAAGATAGACCTAACCCGAAATTACGGAGTGAGACTGCATAGGCGTATATAGTTTACCCGGGCACGAAAAAAATTGTAGACGTAGGTTATATATATATATTTTTTTTTTTCAGTCTAGTTAGCTGCTCAGCTGAGCTAAATAAAACCACGTCATGGTGTTGATTTACTAAAACTTGGAGAGTGCAAAATCTGGTGCAGCTCTGCATGGTAGTCAATTGACAAAAAATAGAAGCCGATTGGCCACTAGGCATGTGCACACTGAAATATTTTGTTTCGTAATTTTGTTTTTGTCCGAAAATTTTATTTATTTAGTTACTCCCGAAATTCGTTTTTATTTATTTTGTTTTTCGTTAAAAAAAGAAGATTCGACAGAATCTTTAAAAAAAAATAAAAAATTTTTTTGACTCTTCATGTCTCTCTATGTTGAATTTTAATGTCTCTTTATGTCGAATCTTCATGTCTCTCTATGTCGAATCTTCATGTCTCTCTATGTCGAATCTTCATGTCTCTCTATGTCGAATCTGTCATTGAAGGCTTATGGTGTCTGTCGAATGTTCTAAGAAAAAAATAAAAAATAAAGAAGATTCGACAGAATCTATAAAAAAAAAAAAAAAAAATTGACTCCTCATGTCTCTCTATGTCGAATCTTCATGTCTCACTATGTCGAATCTTTTCTCTCTGTGTCGAATCTTTTCTCTCTATGTCGAATCTTTTCTCTCTATGTCGAATCTTTTCTCTCTATGTCGACTCTTCTTCATTTCTCTATAATGTCGAATCTTTTCTCTCTATGTCGAATCTTTTCTCTTTATGTAGAATAATATTGGACTAATAGAGTTAAGGTTAGGCACATTCGACCGCAACGAAAACAAAAATAAAGCATTTGTTTATGTCGGATCTTTCGATTATCGTTTTCTGTGCTTTCGTTTTCGTTTGTTAAAACGATAATGAAAATACCTAAAATTTTGGCCGAAAATGCATTCGGACGAAAACGAATGCACATGTCTATTGGCCACTATACATAGCTGCACCAGATTTTGCACTCTTCAGTTTTAGCAAATCAACCCCCAGGTATTTTAGGGTTGCATTGAGCGGTTATTCAGGCTCAGTCCCCCCGCAAGACAAGGCAAAATGCAGTGGCGGCTGGTGCGTTTTTGTTCAGAGGGGAGGTGGCAAACAACTACCCCCCGGCGGCACTAACAACCCCCCATGCGCATGTGTGCATCTGCCAGTTGGTCCGGCACTTACCTGAATAAATGTGGGCAGTGGCTCCAGGCTAGCGGGTACGGGGCCTGGGCAGTGGCTCCAGGCTAGCGGGTACGGGGTCCAGGCAGTGGCTCCAGGCTAGCGGGTGCGGGGTCTGGGTAGGGGCTCCAGTCTAGCGCGTGTGAGGTCTGGGCAGCGGCTCCAGGCTAGCGAGTGCAGGGTCTGGGCAGCGGCTCCAGTCTAGCGGGTGTGAGGTCTGGGCAGCGGCTCCAGGCTAACAGGTGCGGGATCCAGGCAGCAGATTTAGTGTGAAAATAGCAAAAACGTATTTGCTATCGTCACAAAACTGGGTGGGATCGGGAGGCAGTGCTCTGTTCCCCGAGCCTACCATTTTTTGAAGCCTATTTAAGTCTCTGGCTCTAATCCTGAAAGGGGCCAGGCGCATGGATAGGGAGGGTGGTGGCGGCGCTAGGGGGCGGTGCCCCCAATGCAGGGGCCGCCACTGGCAAAAAGTCTTTTATCCTTCAGGGCCGATTCACGTGAGTTTGCATTGAAAAAAAGGAACGGCACGATTCACTTTTTTCAGCACAGCACTGTGATACGCCTCATACTGCACTGTGAGTGTTGATAGTAAATAAGATGTAAGCTGTGTTCACTTTCTTAAATACCCAATCATGCAAGGGAAATAAAAATAGTTTTTTTTAAAAGCACGTGATTCAGAGTGAAAATAGCTTCACTCTATGGATGAATACTTTTTTTTGAAAAGTGACATCCTCTACTCTGGCAAATTATTATTACAGGTAATTGTATAGCGCTAATAATATATGCAGCACTTTACATGTACATTCGCATTATCTGCTAGCTAAGATCAATATCTCATGCATACACTGGTACACACAATGAGATTATCGGACGAATGATCGTCCTTTTTTTTTTTTTTGCATGCTATACTGAATACAAATGTATTTATATTGTATTTTTGGATGAAAATTGTACTGATTAAATGAAAATCGTACATTCTGGTACTGTATCATACGAGAAAATTTGTCCCTTCGGATATTTTCGCACAAACTATCGTGATCGGCCCTCGAAAGCTGTGTACTAATGTTCAGATAAATCATACGATCGATTATAAAGTGTTTTTTTTTGTACGATTTTCTGGTCATGTCGTGTGTACTAGGGCTTTTGACAGGATCTAATTCACCTACCAGAACATCTTTGCTGTGTGGGAGGAGAGCCACACAGGCACAGAGAGAACATGCAAACTCCATGCAGATAGCGTCCTGACTAGGTTTCATACCTAGGACCTAATTGCCATAAGGCAGAAATGCCCACCACTATGCCACTGCTGTCTGTTATTAACCCCATGGAACGTTATCTGGCGGTAAGAAATTACTGAAGAGGAACCTTCCCGGCCAGCAGAACACAATGATTACTGCTAGTCGCTATAGCCACCAATAGTAATTATATGTAAAAAAAAATCCAACAGGCGGGTTTTACCCAAGTCGATTGATGGATAGACTTGAGTACAATCAGCCCTCCCATACATGTATTGAATCTTGGCTGGTCCCTGCTGAACCGGCCGAATTTCTAACCATCTACGGCCGGCTTAATAATGATGGGTAGCGAGTGGCCAGGAGGTTTTTAGTACACAAAAGATTGGCAGTGTCGCGTGTTCACTACCGAAAACCAGCTGCTGCTTTGTGATACAGAGGTAGGTTATCCAGAGACTGCATGGGAATTTGTAAGACGGCCACTGTTATGCTGCAAACACACGATTGGAATTTCCGACCAGAAAAGTTCGATGTGAGCTTTTGGTCGGAAATTCCGACCATGTGTAGGCCCCATCGGACATTTTTTGGCGGAATTTCCGACAGCAAAAAATTGAGAGCTGGTTCTCAAATTTTCCGACGGGAAAAGTTCTTGTCGGAAATTCTGATCGTCTGTATGCAATTCCGAAATGCAAAAATCCTACGCATGCTCGGAATCATTGAATTACATTTTTTTTGGCATCACTGCGTTCTTTACGGTTGGAATTTCCGACCACATTTGTGTGACACTGTGTATGCAACACAAGTTTGAGCCAACCTTCCGTCGGAAAAAAATCCACGGTTTTCTTGTCGGAATTTCTGATTGTGTGTACGCAGCATTAGATTCCATAATTGTCCATAACTAATTCTAAAATATAAACTGATCATGAGTGCTCTGCAGTAATGGTTAACTCAGGGCAAGATGGTTTTAGTCATACCCATTTAGCACATTTCATGAACCCATAGCATTATTTAGTAAGTTTTGGAAGCTAAGAAAATATTTTCCTGCTTGTTAGGGATTAGTGAATATACAAGCATATCGGCCAAGGCGGTCAGAGTTCAGGCAGAATTCCTCACCCCATTTCAGATGAGTTAAGGTTCTAGTCTTACCAAAACTCTGACTTTTTACTGAATTCCTGGCTTTCGGCTGCCTCTATAGTGCTGAGACTCCGAGCCCCCTGTGACTTTTCCTCCAGATTGGGTGATTATCTTTTTCAGCACATGTGCCGTTAAAACAAAAGGGATCATGGGCATTTAACAAGGCTGGAGGGGGGGGGGATTGTAGTGTGGGTTTCTGCTTTATGTAGGTTGCTCTTTGTCTTATTAAGAGCTTACTTAAAAGAGCACCAGGTGCAGAGTGTAGAGACCAGACTTGTCAAATTTCCCATGGTGTCCCCCTCCTCGGCAGTCTTAGCGAGAAAGCAGTATGGTTTAGATGCTTCCATGGCATTGGCAGTTAGACGCTGCATGCACCGTTCATCTCAGCAAATAAAAATAAATAAAATTAGAGCAATAGAAATGGAAAGATATGGAAGATAGAGAGAGGAGAAATAAGAATGGGGAGACAAGAAGATGGAGAAGTAAGGGGGGGGCATAGAAGGATAAAAAAGAAAAACAAGAGAAGGGTTAGGCTGAGGATCAAGAATCAGAATTGGGCGCCTAGTAGGGGGAAAACTCCCAGGAATACTGATAAATAACAGTCGCTACAATGAAGTATTTTTAAATTGTGAAGATACCATCTCAGCAAATCTTTGCTTTTTTATTTTTGCTATCCAGCTCCATAGACTCTCTCACCTCCTTAGTCTAGGGTAGGGTTTCTCAACTAGGTTTCCTCCAGAGGTTGCTGGGGGTATCTAGAGCAATAAATACCGTATTTATTGGCGTATAACACACACTTTTCCCTCTTAAAATCAGGGGAAGATCAGGAGTGCGTGTTATATGCTGACCGGCTGCCTCGGAGGGGAAGGAGGGAACGAGCGCCGCCGAAATAGACAGGAGCTGAATCTCCTGTGTACTCAGATCCACTCGCAGTCACGCACAGTCCCGCCTCCTAGAATTTACATCCTGCCATTGGACCGGTGTTATGTCCATCATAGGAGCTGGGCCAAGGGGCAAGACTGTGAGACGAGCCGAGTACACAGGACATCCGGCTCTGTCTATCTCGGTGGCACTCGTTCCCTCCTCGGCATGCAGATGGACACCGATCTTTCTGCAATGATGGGCAAGCATGCAGATGGACACTGATCATTCTGCAATGATGGACAAGCCTGCAGATGGGCACTGATCATTCTGCAATGATGGACAAGCATGCAGATGAACACTGATCATTCTGCAATGATGGACAAGCATGCAGATGGACTCTGATCATTCTGCAATGATGGGCAAGCCTGCAGATGGACACTGATCATTGGCGGCAATCAGCAACTCTCTGCCCATCGCCGCCCGCCTCACAGCCAGTCAAGTCTTACTCTCCGGGCCCTGGTTACTACTAGGTGGGGAGCGGAGGAAGATCACACCGCCAGGGAAGGCAAGGAGATAAACAGGCAGGCAGCAGGCCGGGACTTGAGCCAAGGCAGAAGAACATGCGAGCGGAGCTGAATGTGCATGCACCCGAAACTGAAGAAACAATCCCTCCGCTCCGACCAGCACATCAGAAAAGTGCACAGATAATGGAAAAAAATCCCCCCCCCCTAAGCTAGTAGAAGCAGCGGGTGTGTAATTTCGATTTTTTTTCTATTCTGCACTGACTGTCTTTGAAATTGCCCCAGCCCCTGTTCAAATCCAATCTGGGGACAAAACTGAGGACAGTCCTCAATCCGGGAACTGTCCCGGAAACCGGGGATGTCTGGTGACCCTATGCTAGGGGCTCCTTGAGCAATGAACAATGGTGGCTTGATCTCCCACCTAAATTGTTCACCAATGCAAGTGGTGCAATTTTTCACTAACCACCAATTTAAGGGCTCATGTCTACTATGAGCGCTAATGTTAGAAGACGCCACAGTTTTTACTGTCTGCATTTCCGTTCTGAAGTTATTTACTTCAAGTCTATTACTGAAAATAATTCTGTAGAGGTTGGTGACTAAGTGATCTGCCCTCTGTGTCAAGTATGCTAGGTACACCTCATTAATTATTATTTTATTTAAGATTTTCTTCAAGATATTGATCGTGCTAATCTACCGTGAACTGTAGCTATCATCCTTTTTATCAGGGGTTACCAGTATTTGAAATCCTGGAAGTTGCAGGATGCAGTTTTGTTGGGTACTAATTAGTGTCTGACAGTGCTTGTTAGTCCTCATTTGTAAGAGTAATTATCGAAGTTTGATGGAATAATAGATTTGCTATTAAATAGGTCTATAGAAAAGAAATATGTCTTTCTTGCAGTCCTGGACACATCAGTGGTCCCTTTTCTGGAGGAATATGGACCTGGGTCTCCTGGACTTTGGGCTCCCTCCAGTGGTCAGTCAGGTGACCAGTGCCGAATGTTGCTCCAAAAGTCTCTACTTAAAGGGCCTAGGGCTTAACCAGTTAGTGGCAATGCCTGAATGATACGACCATGGGACCTTAGCAATGGTGAAGTTGAAGAGAAATCCTCCTAAGGCCTTGTACACACAAGCAGACATGTCCGATGAAAACGGTCCGCGGACCGTTTTCATCAGACATGTCTGCTGGGAGCTTTTGGTCTGATGTGTGTACACACCATCAGACCAAAATCCCAGTGGACAGAGAATGCGGTGACGTATAAGACACCAACGTTCTCTAACACGCGAGTTCAATGCTTCCACGCATGCGTCAAATCAATTCGACGCATGCGCGGGATTTCGGGCCGCTGGTTATACGTCATAACCAGCGGACATGTCCGATGAGTCGTACTAACCATCGGACATGTCCGACGGACATGTTTCCAGCGGACAAGCATTCATGCTAAGAAACTTTTGTCCGCTGGAAACCTGTCCGCTAGGCCGGAAAACTGTCCGCTAGGCCCTACACACGGTCGGACATGTCCGCGGAAAACTGGTCCGCGGACCAGTTTCAGCGGACATGTTCGGTCGTGTGTACAAGGCCTAAGTTTTCCAACTAGTATGACTGAGGCAACTTAGTCTGGCTCTGATCTTTAAATATCTTTTTTCTCAATACATGGTCAGAACGCTCCTTTTATTGATGATCATTGAGAAGAATGCTCTCTACATTGGTGATCATTAGGAAGAATGCTCCTTATATTGCTGGACAGTGGGAAGAATGCTCCTACATTGATGATCAGTGGGAAGAATGCTCCTACATTGATGATCAGTGGGAAGAATGCTCCCTACATTGATGATCAGTAGGAAGAATGCTCCTTACATTGGTGGTCTATTGGAAGAAGGCTGCCTACATTGGTGGTCAGAGGGAAGAGTGCTCTTTACATTGATGGTTATTGGAAAGAGTTCCCCCTTACAAATAGCTTAACGGAATACTGGTGTCTTCGGTCATTTATATGAGGTTGCTGATTGCTCAAGGAACCCCTAGCAACCTCTGGAGGAATCCTGGGGTTCTACATAACCCTGGTTAAGAAAGTCTATATTTGAGAAATGTGCATTCTGCTTTGTAGTGTTCATTGTAAACAGTTTATGTTATGTTCTAACACAGTGGTCATCAACCCTGTCCTCTGGGCCCACTAACAGGCCAGGTTTTATGTATTACCTTGGGGAGATGCAGACTAGAATACTGCATTTAATGAGCAGCAAATGATATCACCTGTCATGTATTTCAGTTATCTTGCAAACCTGGCCTGTTAGTGGGCCCTAAAGACAGGGTTGATGACCACTGTTCTAACCAACAGAAAGCCAGGTATCTAGCAAGTCCCACCCCCAAGAATCTGATTGAACTTTCTCGATTAAATTTACTTATTTTCTTGGGAGTAAAGAAAACATGTCATTAAGAGAAATGTGAAGATGTCATTGATATTGTCCTTTTAAAAATACTACATGCCAGGCTACTATGCTGATCTACTGGATTCAGTGCCTTAAGGGATGAAATAAGTATGCAGCAAGCTACTCCAAAGGCATTGATACCAGAGGATCAACATGACAGGCATCATTTGGCAGGCTGCATAGTTCTCCCATAATAGATTTCCTTTAACATTTTTAATCTCTTGAAATCTATTTTCCCACCGCTATGCTAAATCTATGGAGTTAATTGTTCGCACAGTGAGGAGAGGAGGATTGTTTGCAATGGCTTTTTACCCTACCCTTCAGTGGGGTGTTAGCAGCAAGAGCAGGCGCCAAACAATGAAAAATAAACCACTAATTGTTTACATTCTAGAAAGAGGACACAATGTTAATAAGGTTAATGCTGCATTGTTGCCAGACGGGGATAGGTCCTAGTTTGCTTACAAAACAAGGTGCCGCAGGGGGTGCCCAGATAGCTTTATCTCATTACTGGTACTCAGCGGGAAAAGAGAATGTACGGGTGCCTGGGGATCAGCTATAGCATTGTGCAATTTACAGATCCATGTATTCACCAGCAGCGGAGAATGAAGTGCTGTTAATCTGGACCCACCATATGGGGGGTCAGTGAGGTTTAGCTGAACTACATTTCCCAGGTTGCTTAGCTCTGGGCTGACAAAGGGCTGTCATCCCTATATTTGTGGCCAAGAGCAGATATGCTGTGTATAAAGTTGAACTTTTTTTTTATACAGATATACAGATAAAAAAAAAATGGTACATGGGAGGGCGCTCTCAGAAAAGTAACCATAATCTAGAACAATGAAACTGGGCCACTCACACTATATAGGTGCAAATGTTCAGGTTTAGTGGTGATCCAAAGTTTTCGTGGGACACAGCACACCTTCTTCCTGAAGTATTGAATCACTACAAAACCTACATGTTTGCATGTATTCTTGTTTTAAGTCATGTGAGTGCCTTCACATAAACACCGTGGGGAAGATCCACAAAGAGAGTACGATGGCGTATCTAGTGATACGCCGACGTACTTTCAAATTTCCTGCGTCGTATATTTGTTTTGAATCCTCAAAACAAGATACGACGGCATCTGGGTTAGATCCGACAGGCGTACAAAGACTTGTGTATGCAGAACAAGTTCACGGCCAACGCCCTTTGGACCAAAATCCACGGAATGGAGATTTTTAAGTACCGAAGTTTGGCGCCATTCCATGAGTGTGCGCAATTTTAAAGTGTTAGTGTTAGTTACACAAATTTTAAATAATTTTAAATTTTAAATAAAAAACGTCTCGGATAAGGATATGTTATGGATTTTAGGGGGATCCCCACGCCATTTTTTCCGGCATAGGGGGTTCCCCTAAAATCCATACCAGACCGAAGGGCCTGGTATGCTCTTGGAAAGGGAACCCATGCCGTTTTTTTTTTTTTATTTGGCGTGGAGTTCTTCCTCAAGATCATCAGAGCACAAATCGCATGCCAAAGTCGGATCATGCAAGACGGCGATCCATCTTTGATCCGACTTCAGTGATATTCAATGGGCTGAAGTAGGATTATAGTCGGACCAAAGTAGTGCAGGGAGCATTTTCAAAGTCGGACCAGTTAAGACGGCTCCCATAGGAAAACATTGATTTTCACACGTCACGCAACATGAGCTCCCAATGTCGGAGCGTTTGTCGGACCAGTGTCAACCCAGCCTAAAGGGTTAAGATGGCAACCCTATTTGTGGCCCACAGGCAGGGCTGCTTTTGGAAATCATGGGGCCCCGTACAGCCTACCTGGCAGGGCCCCCCTTGAATATATCAAAACAACATTTTCACTAAAAATATACTAAAATCATTCTTAGTGGACACAAAGATAACAGAGAAGCTGTGTGAATTTACATACAATACATTTTGAAAAAAATTTTTTTATAATTTAAAAAAAAAATGTTTAACTGTTTTAAAATTATTTTATTTTAAGATTTTTTAATTTTTTTTACAATTTTTATTGATTTTTACAAGGGATTATAACAATACAGGATTACAATTTTTTTATGGGACAGAGAAGCCGGCAGATGTGTTTGTGTCTCTCCCTGCATTAGCTGAAAGTCGGCGGGAGAGAGAGAAACCAGTTCTCTCTCTCTGCTGCAGAGAGCCTCCTATAATTGCCCCTCCATCCGACAGCACTGATTCCCTCTGCTGTTTGGGCCCCCCTGTGTACCCGGGGTCCCCTACAGGAGGACTGGTGGTCCCCCCCTATCAGCAGCCCTGCCCACAGGTTAAAGTAATCACTAGTTATGAGATATGTCAATCCTTTGAGCAATTGCTGACTACTTTTCTTCATGCCAGTTTTAAAGTGTGTCTGGGATGCATAGTATTCCAAACTTGACTCCAAGCTCAAGTCGGCCAAACCCTTCCCCCAATCCAAGCTTTTTTTTTACATTTATATATATAGAGAGTAGCGAGGCTCAGAGCATTGCACTGAGGCATTTGGCGGCTTGGCAGAGCTCTGAATTCGGAGCTGGAGCATTAGCATATTGGAACACCCTGGGGCGCTCATGAAGATAAATGAAGGTACAAGCCGGCATCTCTTGACAGCCGATTTTAACCCATTTCACAGGCTTACTGGAGAATAAGTACTGCCGTCATTTGTAGGGTTGATGCTTAATATAAATAGTTTTGGATGATTTCAAATACATTTTAACGGTTTTGTGGAAAAGCTGCTTTGGCTACAAATGGTCAACATTTGGTAGCTGTTCCACTGCTGTATCTCTGGGGGTCTTCTACCGTCAGAGGAAATGGCTACAAGGCTTTCATTCAACTATATGCAAGGAAGCCTGACAGAACAAAACAGAACCTGAGATATTTTCTTCTGCTCTGGAAATTCTTATGACTATTGCTAGCTATTCATGATGCCTACTGTGCCAAGCTTTTAAAGCACAAGCAGATCTCTGTGTAGTCCAGTCAAGGGTGCATAGCAGTGCTGTATATAAATGCCTGTACCCGTACTGTACAGCCTGTTATGTTTTGCTTGTAAATGAATACCGATAATCACATTTGGATGCAAGATTGTCTTACTTGGCAGGATAACAGTGAGAACCCATGCCCACCTGTTTCCTTCACCCTCTGCAGAAGGGCAGTGCCAAGATGGTCCGTCGGTACCCACAGTTTTCAGAAATAAGCTGCACTTTTATCTGTTGTTTTCATCGACATCATGACATTCCTGATCTGTATATGTAAACATACAGATGCACGTAATCAGCAAGTTGCTGTTACATAATGAGGTTGAAAATATACACTTGTCTGAGTATAGTCTTAAATGGATGTTAACCAAATCACTAAAATCTCATAGTATTTCAGAAATCTGCAGCTTGTATTAAAATATCTGGCCATCCTTGCATTAAAGGGGAGTTCCAGGCTTTTTTTATGTTTATTATAAGTCAGCAGCTACAAAAAGTGTAGCTGCTGGCTTTTAATAAACAGACACTTACCTGCTCCACGGTCCAGCGCCGGTGACTTGTCGTTATGGTTCCTCTATCCAGATGGTTCCTGTAAGGACTGCGCAGGCGCAATCCTTGCCGACGGAAATTTCTGAACCTCGGTCGGCATCCAGACTCATTTCTTAACATCCCCGTGGATTAAAGGATGTTAAAAAAAGAGCCAGGAGGCCGAGCGAGCGGAGCGAGCCGTCCAAGTCAAGCGAGGACGTGAGGCCGACTGGCCACTTTCCTCAAATTCCACGTCGCCCTGGATGCCGGCCGAGGTTCGGAGATTTCCGTCAGCAAGGATTGCGCCTGTGCAGTCCTTAGGAACCATCTCGTTAGCCGGAACCATATCGGCAGATCACCGGCCGGAGATCCACTCCTCTCCCCCCTCTCCGGCCGGCATCTTCATTCTTAGTGTGGGCACCCGGCTGTGACAGCTTTCGGCTTCACATCCGGGCACTCACTGCACATGCACAAGCTCAGTGCTATTAGTCTAATGCTGTGAACAAGCATGCAGGAATATAGAGCCGAGGGATGCCTTCACCAATTCCTGCTCTCCTTTGGCCATTCAGAATGCTAGGGGTGGATGTGTGACCAAGTTGTGTTGATTAACTGTACTGGTTATCAGGGAACCTGAACTGCAAGACTGAGTTTCTGAGAGATAGATATCTTTTGGCTCGTAAGATTGCTCATACCCATGTATGTCATCCATGCATTTAGCAGTTTACTTGAAGTTCAGATTAGCTGAGTAACTCGCTGCCTTTTAACATGAATGACAACCACAAGATCTCCTTTTTGTAGTTCCTGGCTCTGTTCCTGGGCACTTTAGAGATTAAGGTGTTCCTACGCCCACTGTTTTGTTCTCCGTAGAGCATGGGGCCTCCTTGTAAAAGCCACAGCAGGTGTGAATTCCCAAGAAAGAGCATAGATGTCACCACCAAGGTCCCCGAACGATAAAAGAAAACTCTCTAGCATCTACCAAACATTGTAATATCAGTTATTTAAGACAAAACATCCAAAAAAGCCCAAATGACTTTGTGTTGTATGTTACTAACTACTCTGTTCCAAAAAGTTGTTTAAATGAATTGGACGCCGGGGAGCCATTAGTTGTAGCTGTCTGCAGCCATTAACCTGACCTCCTCCATCTCACAGAACACAATGTTCTAATACTTATGGGTCATTTGGTGACCAACAGTACTTACTGTCGGCGTGAATCAGATGATGATCAGTCAGGTTTTTCCACTATAAGCTTGGGAATAAACAAAAAAAGCCACCATGTTTTGCTTTAGCTGGCTGCCTGCCCACTTTCAGAAAAAAATGTAAATTCTAGTTACAAGAAGCGGAAACATGGAGCACTGACAGTTTCTGACTCTGATTCTGTGCACTTTGGAGATTAAGGTGTTTCTACATCTAAATTTGGTTCTCCACAGAGTGCGATACCCCCTTATAATAACCAGTTGTGTGATACAGGATTCAGGGTTAACGCGAGGTTCCGGACTATCTTTTCTGACCAAGAGAAAGCTGTGTTTTGGTTTTCTTGGGATTCTGTCCTAGATTGGAACCTTCAATCCTGTGTCTGGATTTTGCCTGCATCCTGTCTGAGTATAGAGGTGTGCAGGGCCATTATATACTTAAACCTGAGGATAGCTCAGAGCTCCCAGTTTGGAGACAGGAGGTCTCACCCAGGGGTCCGAGGTGCCCCAGCCAGGAGTCAAGAGACAGGAGGTCTCACCCAGGAGGTCAGAGGAGCCCCAGCCAGGAGTCAAGAAACAGGAGGTCTCACCCAGGGGGTTAGAGGAGCCCCAGCCAGGAGTCAAGAGACAGTAGGTCTCGCCCAGGGGTCAGAGGAGCCCCAGCCAGGAGTCAAGAGACAGGAGGTCTCACCCTGGGGGTCAGAGGAGCCCCAGCCAAGAGTCAAGAGACAGGAGGTCTCACCCAGGAGGTCAGAGGTGCCAACAAAGAAGCCAGGTAGCTCAGGTTTTTTGTCTGACTGTTCATGTTGTGGAAGAAACCCTGCATGGGCATCTGATTTAATTGAATAAAAGTGGGATGCCATGCCCTAAAATACAGTTTTGACAGGCACAACTCTGGAAAAGCCCTAGCACATGAGTGTAATTTCCGGAATACCGCAATGCCCAAGAAAGAGCATAGATGTCACCAACAAAGTTCCTGAATGATACAGGTATTCTTGCCTAAGACATAAACAAAAAAGTCAGTGCTACTACCCATACATCAAATAGAAAGCAAGGCTCCCGGGTGCTCGATCCACAGTCGCTGGCTGAGTAGAGTAATGAGGAAAAGATGATCCACACTCCGGTCATTGCTCTTAAAAATTTGTAGTAATTATTAACAAGCCACAGTGGACAAACGCAAATAGGAATGGTTGACGCATTTCAGCCAATAAGGCCTTAGTCATAACCACTAAGGCCTTGACTAAGGCCTCATAGTCTGAAACGCGTCACCCATTCCTATTTGCGTTCGTCCACTGTGGTTTGTTAATAAATACTAAAAGATGTTAAGAGCAACGACCGGAGTGCGGATCATCTTTTCCTCATTCTTGCCTAAGAGCCTAACCACCAGATCTGATTATTGTCACAAATGGTGCCTCATAGTGTCATCCCCATTTATGTTCTGACACCAGCAACCACAGAGCTTAGAAGCTGATACCCAGGTGTTCAAGCAGGAAGGTGATTAGTAAATGTGGCTGGGGAAAGTCACAGTGTCTCCTTAAAAGGACATGTTTCTAAGTAGACAGCCTCTTTTATGAAGGTGCCTTGTCTTTCAAACCTGATTCTACATAAGGGTGCCACACACACACAAATGAAGCGTCTTTGCACCACTCTGTATCTACATTGCCAATAGCCGTCATAGTAGCGCCACAGCTCTAATGCCACTTGACTTTAAAAAAGTGTGCCAGAGTCTAGTTCTTAAGTAAAGAACATCAATGGCACAGCTAATGTTTAAAAAGAGACTCCTATGCTCTTATGAAGGGGCCAATGTGTGGCTCCAAAAATGTTGCATGTTTTGTAATAAGAGCATAAAAAAACTATTTTTAAGCATTCACTGTGCTAGGTATGTTCTTTTTTTTTTTTTTTGCAATTTAATCTTTTATTTGGTTTTAAAACAAACAAATAAACAAATAACGGCAGGGGAAACCAACATTACAGGTGTATACAGGGGTCAAGTCCTGGGGAAAAAAGTGTGGGAACTCCCATCCAAGATCCACTTCCCCACCAAAAAAAAAAAATTATACGCTCATATGCATAATTACTAAACCGCATGTTTTTTTTTTTTCGATCCACTGTACCTTAGTAATCCTTTATGTTACTGGCCGCTTCCTGTATATGGATTCATCGGGTAGTGTGTGGGTATTCCGTCACTTCCTCGATGCCGCAATGTCTCCTGGGAGCTTTTGTCATTGTTCCCAGGAGAAAGAACATTAAGCAAGTTCTTTCTAAATCCCACGATAACTCGCGGCAGACCTCCGCAATGTCTCCTGGGAACAATGACAAAAGCTCCCAGGAGACATTGCGGCATCGAGGAAGTGACGGAATACCCGCACACTACCTGATGAATCCATATACAGGAAGCGGCCAGTAACATAAAGGATTACTAAGGTTCGCCTGCCCCTGACAGTGACTCGAGCTGGGCATCGCCGCTTAGTGAAGGATTGTCTCGGGTGGCTCGGCTGCTCTAGTCCTGCAAAGGGAACTGCGTTCCTGCTGTGAAAAAAGTGCAGGAACTCTGTTCCCACGCATTCCTGCAGGACTTGAGCCCTGGGTGTATACCACAATTAACATCAACAGTTAGATTTCTACATTTTCTACATTACATTATCTCCCCTTCTCCTGCCACCTCATAATTCTACCTGTTTTTAACCATCTGTATCCCACTTATACTCGTACTATTACAATTCTTAGTCATTACATTTCCCTAATCCACACATTTGGGCGTCTAGTCCCCCTACCCTCGGGCATCTCCTTATCCCCGGGATGGCAGGGGGACTTCTTGTCCATCTCTTATTATGACTTATTTTACCTCTGCTTGTTCTTTTTCCCCCCAACAAAAGAAAACAAAACACAAAAGAAAACAAAAAAAAAACATTTAATTAATCCCCCCCCCCCCCCGGCAACCGCTCTTTCCCCACAACCACCAGTTCCAGGTCTCATCCTCTTTATTTAATTTACAGATTTACGTCTATAAGTCTAGGTATGTTCTACTAAACATTCATGCAGTGGTGCCATCTGATTTGTCACTGCAGTCCTCACTTTGTCTGGACCGTAGAGTGTACCATGCTTTCTCCAACGTGAGTCCATTTCTTACACTTGTCCCCTCTGTCCCCATCCTGTTATGCCTACCTCTTTGACCTGGCTGATGTAGAAAGCTGCACTGCCAGCTCATGCATCAAGAAAAACGTATAGAAACTTCACACAGGGCAGCAGAAGGCCTCTCTTGTGTGTACCAAACACAACTGCTCCAATAAATCTCAGTCCTTCAATCGGTCTACAACTAGCAAAGAAAAGAGCACTTGGGACGGGCAGTTCCAAACAAGTGCACAATACAAAATTTTCTGCAAAGGGGACCCAATTAAATCTGTGTTTCTTAGATTTTAATAAAAACAGAGGCCTTAATTGCATACATATGTAAAATGTTGGAAGCCGTTCTTAATTATGTCCCCTTTGTCAACTAGCAGGACTGAATTTATGGGAATTTTAGCATTTGCAGTAAATCGCCCCTCCCACATGCACCTCCCTTGTCTGGTTATGAATTAATTGGCTGCTCACCAGCTTCTCTTCTTGTGTCTTTGTTGACATCAGATCCCTCTACAGAATTGGGAGGTCCGACCTCCATCCCTGCCACCTGGATCATAGTGTGGCTTGTCATCTGTCTCTTAATGCCCCCCTATTTATAAAGGCATTTTAAGGGCCCACTTAAAGCGAATGCAATTGTTTCTACATAAATTCTTGATTCCTGCACAAATCTTTAGTACTTTATTAGATTAACTCCTTAATGAACCTTAACTCCTGAACCCAGTATTGCAACTTTGACGTGCATTAGTAGAACTGTACATACCTTTGTAGTTACTTAGTGTATCCAGGTGAATTATACCTACTTCGTAGTAGACCTTGCTTTGTGTACTGGTGCGCAGTCATGTTGGAACAGGAAGGGGCCGTCCCAAAAGTTGGGAGCATGAAATTGTCCAAAATGTCTTGGTATTCTGACACCTTAGGAGTTCCCTTCACTGGAACTAAGGAGCCAAGCCTAACCCCTGAAAAACAACCCCACACCATAACTCCCCTCCACCAAATGATTTGGACCAGTGCTCAAAGCGAGGTCCATAAAGACTTGGATGAGCGAGTTTGGGGTGGAGGAACTTGACTGACCTACACAGACTTCTGACCTCAACTCCATAGAACACCTTTGGGATGAATTAGAGTGCAGACAATATCAGTGCCTGACCTCACAAATGCGCTTCTGGAAGAATGGTGAAACATTCCCATAGACACACTCCTAAACCTTGTGGACAGCCTTCCCAGAAGAGTTAAAGCTGTTATAGCTGCAAAATGGGCCAACTCAATATTGAACCCTACGGACTAAGACTGAGATGCCATTAATGTTCACATGCGTGTAAAGGCAGGTGTCCCAATACTTTTGACAATATAGTGTAAATATGCATTCAGCCGGTATTAAGGGGTTAACATTCCGATACTATTAGCTTCCTATAGTTTTTGTGATGCGCTGCCCTTGTCCAGTCGGTCACATTACGTCACACGGTCTCCTGTAGAGCAGCGATGATAAAATCCTAGTCTCACCTGGACCAGCCATGTAACAAGTGCATGTTGTGAGAGAAGATCAGTCAGGTGTAATTTAATCAATTCCAAGCATATTTAACCAAGGCCAGCTTTCTCGGAATTTTGGCAGTCGCTCGTTTTCTTAACACAGCAAATCAAATGTAACTCGCTGACAAAGATAACTAACCTGCCAACTTCATGTACACAATTATCATCTGACGGAAAGATCCCAGGTGTTCCCATGGTTACGCTTTCTTTATTTGAAAAAAGCGTGGAGGGACATCCAGCCCGCCGCTGCGTCTAAAATCGCGGTGTCATCGAGCAATTATGGAAGAGTTTGTATGTTCTGACCCTTCTTTAGAACTTTTCTCAAGAATGGAAGGCAAGTCGAGTCTTTGCACATCTCAAAGCCAAGTGGACCCACCTGTTAGTAAGTTCACAAGTTTGCATGAATCCTTTCCCAATAAATAGCAGCAGTATCGCTTAGTGAATAGGAAGCACATCTTGGGCTTCCGGAATTGTGTATGTAAAGCCAAAACTTTTTATTTTTAGCTTTATTATTATGTCACAAATGACATTTATTTCAACTCTTTGCACTACAGCTTGTTGTGATGTGTTGTCAGGGCTGGTGCGAGGATTTTTGACACCCTGGGCGAAACCTAATTTTGCTGCCTCCCACTGGCTCCACCCCTGAATTCACCCCCCCTCTTTGCCCTATACCCCACCTTTTTAATGAAGCGCCCATTAAATGCAGCCCACCAGCGCCCAGGACCGCCATCAGGAATTTTGGGGCCCCTTACACAGCTTCAGGCATGGGCCCCCTGGAGCAGAGAATCCTGGGGTGGGGGGGGATGCTGCTTCCGCAAGTTGAGAAGAGCGGGGCGCCGTAAATTGAGAATGGGGGGGCACCACAAATTGGGAAGCTGGGGGGGTGCTGCTGCCGCAAATTAAGGTTGGGGGGGCTTTGGGTTCCGAAGAACAAAAAAAATTAAAAAAATTGGGGCTGCCATTCGGGGACCACGGGCCCCTTAGAGGTCGGGGGGGGGGCTTTTTGTCTGTTACAGCGTGATGAATGTGATTACTCCATTATGAACGGTAGTTTTACCAGAACTAGCGCTCCCGTCTCATAACTTACTTCTGAGCATGCTCGGGTTTTTAACATCGTTTTAGCCCACACATGATCATTTTTTACCACCCGAAAAACGACATTGTTTAAACCGACGTCAAAAAATGCAGCATGTTCACATTTTTTTTTTACATTTTTCAGAACCTAAAAAATTATGTGAAGCCCACACACGATCATTTAAAATGACATTGTTTAAAAACAACGTTTTTTTCATGCCGAAAAATAATGCATAAGGCCTCGTACACACGACCGAGGAACTCGTCGTAAATGAAACATCGTTTTCCTCGACGAGTTCCTTGTTAGGCTTGTGGAGAAACTTGACAAGCTTTCCTTGCGTACACACTGTCAAGACAAAATCTCGTTGTTCTCAAACGCGGTGACTACAACACATACAACGGCAGGGGAAATTCGATTCCACTGGCACAACCCTTGGGGCTGCTTTTGCTAATCTCATGTTACTGCGTGTTAAGTAAAAGTTTGGTAAGAGACAATTTGCACTTTTCAGTCTGTTACAGCGTGACAAATGTGCTATCTCCATTACGAACGCTACTTTTACCGAAGGGGCGCTCCCGTCTCATACTTTATTCTGAGCATGCACGGGTGTCTTAGCATACACACGATCGTGTTTCTCGTCGAAAATCAGCCCGACGAGGAACACAACGAGGAAATTGAGACTCCCGTCGAGGAAAAAGAGAACTTGTTCTCTTTTTTTCTCGTCGAGTTCCTCGACAGTTTCCTCGATGAAGAGTATACACACGACAGTTTTCCTCGGCAAAAAAGCTCTGCCACCAAGTTTCTTGATGGATTCTGTCGAGGAAAACGGTCGTGTGTACGAGGCCTCAGCCAAAGAACATGTGCAAGTGGATTGAGCAATTATGTCTTTGATGATCTTTGGATTCATAGGTAATGCGTAAGGCTGGTGCAGGCCTCTCTTTTTTGCTTTTGTCGTACAGTGGTGGCCTTTGGACCTACCAACAACTATAAATTGCAACAGCCTTCATAATTGGATACAAATTGAATGGATTGTTTAGGTTGGCCCTCACATTCAGCGGTTGTGTATAACCGAAAGTAGATTGTATTAACAAGTTGTAATGTGTATGGCCAGCTTTGCTCTGCAGATCAGTAGAACGCAGTGCATTAGGTCAATACAAATACATTGTTGTTGCTGCCACGCACTCTCTATTTATTGACAGCATTAGAATAACATTTTACACCAAAAGCAAAAGTGAAAATTATGTATTTTGTCCGAGATGATTATTACCCGGGAAGGTACAACCGCCGAATGATGTTGTCATTTGACTGTCAATAAAGCCACTTATGTCACCATACACGCCGTGCCTGCAGGACAGCCTAATAACATAACACCGTCCTTACTAAAGAGTCACCGCATGTGGTAACATTAATCAGATTTACACAGCGCGTACATCCCATCAAGGATAATCCCTAACAACCCAACGCAGGACATTTCTACCTCCCTGTGATCTTCATGTACTTTACGTAATGGTTTGATTTATGATTACGCTATGACACAGATCACTTTGTGAACCTCCGCGGCGACTTTGCCTTCCTCACCAAATGCAATAAAGCTGGATCCTAAGCTTTGATACGTGCTGCTCTTTGTTATGTCCTTTGCCCTTGTTAAGTTTTATGTGGCTCTATATCGTTATATGATTTTCATCTGGAATTGATTGATATTGCAGTAAAAGTCTATTTCTAGGAATGCAAAATCAAAAAAGATAATAAAAAGGCCCCGTCGTCGAAATTCATAAAAGGGAAAGATGTTGTTGATTTGCCGACAGCCGAAGACATTGATGATTAGCGTTGATATCTGAAGCACAGATACTGTGTATGCTACGGGGCTTTACATTTCATCTGCACCACTGAAGGGGACCTGATGCCGCATAAAGCCCAACTCAGAAATATAATTTTTCGTTTTCGTTTTGAAAGTTAAGCATATATTTTTCCTCCCCCCTCATCAGCATGCTAAAAAAAATCTGCTTTTATTTCATACTTTTTTTCTTTTTTTTTTAGATGCACTGTCATCACTTGATCTCTGTGCTTCTGTATGCAATAGAGCAATGGCTGTTGGTGCTCTATTTTATGCAGGGTTGTCTTAATGAGAGGGCACACCTGGGCACTGCCCAGGGGTCCCAGCTGCATGGAGGGCCCCTGCACTTTCCCCAAAGCAGCTGATCCTTTAACCCACGCTGCCCCCGAAGTTGGGGGCCCCATGATGGCACTGAAAGTGATAGATACACCAGGGAGGCAACCTTGATGTCTGTTTACCTTCACTGTCATCATTGTAGGGGCCCCAGAGCATTACTTTGCCCAGGAGCCCATGATGCTATTAAGACGGCCCTGATTTTATGGGGGGGGGGGCGGCCAAACCACCTGACCCTGATTCGTTCGGTCAGTCAACCCCCCCCCCCCACCGCTCTGTTGATCGGCAAACAACCCACCCACCACCGCCGTTGCTCACCCCTCTGCCCATCAGCCCCGCACTTACCCGATCCAGGTCACGGGAAGCTTCAGCAGCTTCCCCCTGCATCTCCTCCTCTGCGCTCCCCCCCTGCTCCCGACCAATACAGTCGCCTCTTCTCTCAGTTAATCAGGTCTTAAGACCCGCTTCCTGATTAGCCAGGAGGAGAAGCAGGAAGATAGTAGCCAGTCAGTCAGCTTATAACTTTAGCTTGTTTAATTAAGCTTTAAAAAAATAAAAAGGGAAGCTGATTGGTTTCTATGCTCAGCTGCACCGGATTTTGCACGCTCCGGTTTTAGTAAGGCTTTTAGAGCTCTGATGAAGAATGACATACCGTCGAAACGCACCAGCCAACAGAGACCCTGGTGCGGTTCTCTTTATGCTTGAGTAATTGGCTACTGCTGGGCTCTGATAAAGAGGTCCTTGTAGCCTTGAAACGCGTCAGCCGGCAGTGACACACCTTTATCCCCCCCATTTGGAGTGTGGTTCGAGGGGTATCCACTACAGCATTGTCGATAAGCCTATTATGTTGCTTTCCTTGTGAGTAGTTTTTTATTATATTTTTTTATTATATTTTTATTATATTAAATTGTCAACGGTAACACACTAGGCTGGTGCGCCCTTTTCTTCTCTTCTCTCTTGAGTAATTGGCTAGTCTGGGAGAGTGTAGCCACCAGGAGTGACTCAATGAGCGCTTATACTACCTATGTTTGTGAGTAGTACTTATTTATTTATTTATTTTACTCCTGATAACATTTTGTGGGATAATGCACTAGGCCAGTTTGCCCTCTTTCTTTCATCTATCTTTAGTAAATGAACCCCTGTGTAGTAATAGTAAAGTGCATTAAAAAGTGCCACTGACATTAGACGCAAATGAACAAAGAAAAATGCTTTTTGTAGAAAAACATTCATTGTGATTCCAATAATGAAGTGTTTAGTGAACAATTAAAGTCCTCTATGTTGCTCTTTTGTGGTCCAGTCCACCAACACTCCGGAAAACTCACCAGAGATCCGTGACCCTTCAAGCTTAGTGGGTCAATATGCGCTTTGTTCCGTCTAGGGGCCAACTACCTAGGGGTTAATTATTATTTTTTTCTCTGCATATGCGCCATAGAACAACATAAAAAACAGGAAAGAAAAGCTACGTATAGTGTAGAAACTTTTATTAAATTTGCACCAATATATGAACTTACCTATCAAAGTGCATTCTGCCATGCACCTGGGATAAACAGCTCAATAGCATTGCAGGCCAGCTCCACCATTCGCAGTGTGTGCTCCTGACTGTTTAGGTTGTACCTCATCACTTCCTGGTGTAGTGGGCAGAATGATGTCACTTCCTGTAGCTCGGCCATGATGTACATTTTGCCGTCATGTCGTCTTCAGGAGGTAATGCCTGTGCCGTACAGGTACGTTGTCCTGCCTGACTGTGACATCTGCCCGCAGTAAATCCACTGTGGACGAGTGGCAAATAGTTAAAGCTCCAAATTGTTCAACAACAATGCTTTTATATTGTGCCTGTTCACATATGAGCACTCAGGCACCTTTTATTTGACAACTGAAGTTCAAAATGGTACAGGAGCTAATTTTGAATCAGAATTGGGAATTCTTGGCTCTATAAAGTTGTTTGGGAGCACTTTAAAAAGCCTGAATTTTTTAATTTTTCAACCCAAACAACCATCACCTCCTTCTAGTAACTAGATTTCCGTTAGCTAAAACAAAAACAGTCAAGCACTCATGATATGGTATGAATGCATCCATTCTGAGTGGGGAGAGATGCCGACCAATGATCTCTCTGCAAGTAAGAGAGAGAGAGGCATTTACACTGCCTGGAGTTACTAGAGCCGGGCAGGGTAAGTGAGACGGGAGGAAGATTTTTATTTGGGGGGGGGGGGAGAAAAGGCTGTAGAGGGAGGTGTGTTCAGAGGTGGGGGATGGGGGAGAGTGGTGCAGAGGTCAGAACTGAGGAGGAGGGTTGGAAGTAAGATGTAGACAGCCTAGCAAAGAGAGCTGAACTCTAAATACTGCACTCTGTATGTGGCACACTCCTTAACCCTGCACTCTGTACACGGCACACTCATGAACTCTGCACTCTGTACGCCACAAACTCCTGAGTACTTCTATGTATCCATATACATAGTCTCAGGCCTCGTACACACGGCCGAGAAACTCGAAGGGCAAAAACACATCGTTTTGCTCGTCGAGTTCCTTGTGAAGCCGCCGAGGATCTCCGCGAGCCTAATTTTCCCATTCCCGTCGGGGAAAAAGAAGACATGCTTTCTTTTTGGCCCGACGAGATCCTCGTTGGTTTCCTCGTCGCAAAGTGTACACACGACCGGTTTCCTCAGCAAAAAAAAAAAAAAACAGCAAGCTTCTTGCTGGTTTTTGCCGAGAAACTTGGCCGTGTGTACGAGGTCTCACAGATACAATCGGCCCTTTGAGCACAACCATAATGCTGATGCGGCCTGCAATGAAATTGAGTTGACACTCCTGGTTTACTTACTGCATCCTTGATCTACTGTATATTTGCCAACGTCTTCATCCCAGCCCCTAGGATACTACCCCCCAGACCCATTGCCCACACATGTCACACCCTCTTTTTGGTTGATAGCCCTCAATTTCTAGGTGGGTCCTGTCCCTAAGCATGCTGCAATTTTGGGATGCAGCCCAGGACAGTGTTTCTCAACTCCAGTCCTCAAGGCGCCCCAACAGGTCATGTTTTCATGCTTTCCATTATTTTGCATGGGTGATTTGATCAGTTTCACTGCCTTGGTAATTACCACAGCCATGTCATCTGAGGGAAATCCTGAAAACATGACCTGTTGGGGCGCCTCGAGGACTGGAGTTGAGAAACACTGGCCCAGGACACAGCATCATTGCACAAAAGATACGGGACTGTCCCGGCAAATCCAGGACAGTTGCCATCTACAGTATGTTGTTTCTGTTTTTTTAAAGTATTACGGTAAATCCTAGCAACTAGCATTTTGTAGAAGAAAGTCCTCCATGGGAGCCTCTGTATTTTTTTTTGACAGCTTTCCTCTGAGTAATCTATAACTGGCATGTGTATGTGTATTATACATATGATGTGGATTCTATGATATTCATTGAACATGGCAGTCCACACATTCAGTTTTGGAAATCTCAATTAAGCTGGACAATGAAGTTGGTGCCTTTGAAACGCTGATGCTTTCTGTACATTGTCACCGTTGTGTTTGCTACATCCACCTTTCCTGCTTCTCTCTTATTATTTTCTTGTCACCTTCACTCAGCCTTTATTTTTATTTTATATTTTCACATGAGGCCACACAAATGTTCGGAAGTGATATTCTGTCTTCTTTCTTAGCCAACAGGATAATGTCCAGACAATTAGTCACTGAGAATTGGTTTACTTCAAATAAAAATCCATCGTCTTTTGTTTCATTATCCAATGACGTAGTGCTAAAAGGATGTATTGCACTTGGGTTTCATTTTACCGGTGTGCACCCTATATCCCCCCTGTTCCATTCATGGCGGAGTTGGCTGCTTGATTCAGCTGCTGACCCTTGCCGTGCCAAACCGCACAGTCATAAAATCCTTACAATTCTATGAATCTGCATACTTTGTTTTTTTAAACCCTAAAAAGGGGACAGTGTACAACCCTTGAAATGCATTGGACACTTATATACAATTTGTGGTTGGAATAAACCTGTTTTTGGACTTGAACGGTGTGGCACTTCAATTCTGATTTCATCCATTTGTGAAAGGAGTGACAGTGTCTCCTGATAGTCCAACCTCTCGGCAAGGTATACTTGTCATCCGCATTGCCTCGTTGATGCCCTCGTTCTGTTTCTTTAACAGATTAGAGCTGGGTTCACACCATCCCTGCATCCGTCTCACAGGTGCGTCTTGGTTCACCATTTTAGGTCCGATTTCAGCCCGAATTTTGAGCTGAATTTTGGACCTGAAACGGACCAAAAGACGCACAGTGTTTTTCTGCAAAACGCACTGAACCTGCTGCGGAGATATGTATACCGGCTCCATAGAGAGTCTGCTATTGCAATTGGATGCGGGGAACCCGCAATGGTGTGAACCCAGCCTCAGGCTTCTGAAAAATGGGAAGCATGTGACTTCTCACGTGGGACAGTGCCCAGACCTGCACGGCCAATCGCCACACCTGAACTCTTTTAGGTGGGGGTGCAAAGAGATCATCTACCCAGCCCAGACACAGAAGTTTACCCAAGGTGCAGTGGGGAGTTGAGTGAGCATGGAACGGTAAGTATACTCTCCTGGGTGGGGAGCTACAAGCAGACCCTATTACTCCTCCCTGAATGGGCAGATGACAGTGTCTAGGAACCATTTCTGGGTAGACACTTGTTTAAAGCAAACCTTAGCTTTGCCATTCAAACATCCTCTCCCCAGCAAAGTATTCACACTAATCTCCACACTCTTTTGCCCCCCCCCCCCCCACACACACACTTAGAGCCCGTTCTCTAGTGCCCTAAGCGAACAGGACTTCAAGAAATGCAAGAGCATGTTACATCCCATGTGTGATGGTGCTTGGGCCTAAGGCGGCCAACTGCCAGGTGTGAACACAATCAGGTGGGGGGGGGGGGCAGTGATGTCATCCACAGAGGAGAGGTAAGCTCCAACAAAGGAGTTTACCCATGGTAGACTTTTTTAGAGGGAAGGTGGCAAAGGAGCATGGTTGGGGTAGTACCTTGTTTGAGGGACACTGTCACTTTGGCCGTACTTACAGTACAGTGCATTTCTACTTTTGCAGTCAAATTTGGGAAACCCCCCACCTATATTTTTGTTACGTGTTCTTATTTACACAGCATACCTAAAAATATTTTTAGATTTTTTTTCTCACCTTTTTGAGTGTTTGATAGGCAGCTACCACAAAGAGACCCTCTCATAAAATAAAATAGAAATGCCCCAAAGTGTAAAGGAAGACTTAGAAATCTTCACAAGAAGCCTGCAGGGAAACCAACACTTCCCAGCTTTCTAATCTCCCACCTGCTCTCACTGGTTCCCCTGCTGACCTCCACTCATTGCAGGATTTAGCACCAACGTTTAGCAACAAGTGGGAGCGGCAGGGGACCCAGGAGATCGACACTACTGGAAGACTTGGCTTCTATGCAGGCTTCATGTGAAGATTTCTACTGATTTAAGTGCGGACAATAAGAAGGGTAACAATTCACAGTCTCCTTTAGCACGTATACTTCTTTGGGTCAGTAAAATTTTATAACAGGGTCGCATTATGATCAAGAAAAATAAAAAATAAATCAGACTAAGGTATTAATAGGCATAAGATGGTGCTCTTAAAATGAACCCAACAGTAGCCTGTGGAATTCAAAGTAAGCATGTGCTGAAAGAATGTATAAGCAAAAGCTACCTTCAATAAAATGATTAGTGGATCCAGAGATGTAGGTGCATATCAGTTTATCCAACTCTGGAACATTCTTTGGACCATGTCTGATTAGCTTGGAAGCCTTCCCTATAGAATTCACATGGCAATTTTTATGAGGCAGGTCACCAGGTCTTTCCTTGATCCTCCCAATTCCTCGAGCTTGGGACTGGCATGCAGAACGTAAAAACACATGACTATAGCCAATTAGTACACACATACTATGGCCATTAACCTACCAGCATGTTTTTGAAGCATGAAGGAAATTTTGTTTTTGAAGCATAGAGGAAATTGGAGTACCTGGGGGAAACCCACACGAACATGCAGGCTCCCCTGGCTGAAATTCAAACCAAAGACTCCATTGTCTAAGTGCTAACCACCTAGCCACTGTGCCACCCACATCCAGAAATAAAACCAGCTAAATTTATATGCAAATTTATGTAAAAGTCTTGTTGGCTGTGCCCCCTTTCACCTCCTGTGTCTCCCTGTTGGTCAGAAGGAACCAGAATATATAGGACCAGGAGGTGGAAAGGGATTAGCCTAGCTTGATTTTTACAGCAAAACCGATTTCTATAGCTGTCTGTAATTCTGGATCTGATTGGTCTGACCTGTGTTTTTTTGTACTTTTTCAGCATATAATCTGTCTACAATCCCTGGGCTAGTTGACCGGTCCACTTTAAATTACGTGAAATTTCAAGTCTGCTGTTCCTCTTAGAAAAATGTTGCCAGTTTTTAGTTAAAAATCCGATCGTGTCCAACGCGGTGACGTAAAACACTACGACATGCTGAGAAAAAGTTCAATGCTTCCGAGCATGCGTCGACTTCATTCTGGGCATGCGTGGATTTTTGACCGATGGACTTCCCCACAGACGATCGTTTTTTTCTATCGGTATTTGAACCATAGGAAAAATTTAAAACAGGTTCTATTTTTTTTCACCGATGGGAAAAATAAACGATGGGGCCCATTCACGATCGGTTCATCCGATAAAAACGGTCCATCGGTCTGTTTTCATCAGACAAACCGATCGTGTGTACAGGGCTTGAGTGCTGCAGTCTTAGTAAATTTCCCCCATTATTGCAACTTTTTTCTATCATAGGAAATTTTAATAATCAAAGTATACCTGGAGATATTGTTTTCGTTGACTTGTGGCCAAATCTTTGAATTAGGTTTTTGCATGAACAATTGTTGCATTAACATGAACAATGTTTCTCTACTGAAAAAGAAAAAGTAAAAGTACCCAGGTGACCATAATAATTAGACTAAGGGACTTATGCCTGTACATAGCTTAACCACTTCAGCTTTAAGTTATTGTGTTAAGTCAATAGGATCTTAGTAGAAATTAAAAAATGTCTCTGTTCCCTAGTCCATGTACAGACATTGCCTATGGAATTGAGAAATTTATGGGCCTATTACATATAATATATCATTTTTTTTAGGACAAACAAGGCTTTATTTTAGTGATCCGGGGCTCCATTCACAAAGCAGTATCTTACCGCACAAAGTTTTTCAAAATGTTTTTTTGGCATTCACTAAAAAATGCTACAAAAAGTTCACATTCGTTATTTTATGAAGTTATGCAATATTTTAGTAGTGAACACATGCAGTAAGTTAATGCCTGGTGGTAGCCGGATTATTCATTAACATTAAAAAATAGGCATTGGTAAGGAGCAGGTGGCCGCCTGTGTTCTTAACAACCACTAAACAACATGATTTTTAAGGAGCAGGCAGCTGCCACATCCTTAACAATGGATGAGTCATCAGCTATCAGCGGGGTTGTGAATGACCAGGGTACCCCATACTCATTCACATGGGGAGGGGATCTGGGGTTCCCCTTGTTAAAGGGGGTTTCCAGATTCTGATAAACCCCGCTCCGCAGACCCGCCACAACCACTGCCCAGGGTTGTGGGGAAGTGGCTTTTGTCCCCATCAACATGGGGACAAGATGCTTGAGGGAGGGGGGGGGGGGGGTGAGTCGCATTAAAACAGTGATGAATTTACATTTTCAGAATCTCACATGGGGTATTTGGGAAAACATCTAAATACCACATGCAATCTGGTTCTGTGAATAAAACCGCAGTCTTGTAAAAATTATTTTAATTTTTATGCAGCTCATAGATTAAAAAAAGTAAAAAAACACAAACATTTCTATCTAGTTCGATCATTGTTTAAAAAAATTAGTTAATGATAACACAAAGTATACATTATATTCTATAATTTGCCCAGTGTAAAATTACTCTAAAATTAAGATTCTGGTACAAAGCATAGCAAAGTAGGTTACCTAGCAAGCAAGGAATGTTAGCTTAGTCTGAACTCCAATCAAAACTCTATATCTATTTATCTATTTTTTGGCATGTATTTCTTCCAGATCTGTGCAGCAATCCAGTGTGAGACTTTTCCTCTGAGCAGGAGCTTCCTGTAATAAAGACCGCTCACTGCTGCTCTCTCTCCTTGTGCAGGGCGACTGGTCTTGTCTCCGCCCCCTCCTGTAGATTTCTGCAGGCAGCATGTAGTGGGTGGAGCCTACTGGGTCCCTCCCACTGTTCTGCTCTCTGAACAGGCTATGTACAGTAGATTATGTCACTGATCATTTTACAGTGTAATATCTGATTTAATAAAGGCATTTAGCGCACACAAAGTGGATTTATATCTTTTGAAGCTATTGAGGGATTCATTTATATAAAGGTTTTTGTACCTGGAGTTCAGCTTTAAAGAAGACCTCTCCTGAGCATACAATATCTGCTGCTGTATTTCGCCACCTTCTGAAAAATGTATGTTTCATGGCTGTCTCCTAAATTTTATTTGAAAAGCTGGCAAGCAGCATGTGTCCACTAAAATCAGAATTCCTGATTATAAATATTCAAAGCCATGGGCCCAACATGAAAACCATACAGCATATGTAGAAGAGGAGGTCAGCAGCATCATTTTTCAGTGCAGGTTTCTTACAACATCTTAGTGAGCTGTGACTTCTTGCAAAGTGCAGTATTCAGTAGTATCCAATCAGAATTTACCTTTCTCCAACCTAGAGTTGTAGCAAGAATTAAAAGAGAATTCTAATTGGTTGCTGTGGTCAATGGACTTTGCACATACTGTAGTTCTTGGTTTACTAAGCCCATAAGAGTGTGAATTAATACATCTTCTAATGTAATCCTCGGTCAGAAGCGGCTTGACTATGCATGGAAGAGAGCACACCGTCTACAAGCATAAATCCTGCTGCCTTTTTTGTTTTAAGGTTCACATTGAGAGTTAATCTATGCAACCGTGATTTGTTTTTATTTATTTATGCCCTTTTTTCCTCCTTTTTTCTCTATTTTTTTTTTCATTTTCTCTTTTTCTTTTTTTTTTGTTAACCAGTTCATGCCGTCACCAGGCTGGCTCCCGCAGACTGCTGCCAAGTGCCTAACCCCAAGGCACTGAACTGGTTAATGTTGCAGATGTCTTTTTATTGGTGGAATTTTCCCCTTCATTTTGCTGTGACAAGCGAATGTCAGAGCAGGCAGCTTGCCAATTCTGTGATCTGCTGCCTGCTTCAAAATGGAGGCAGGAGGGTATCCATTTTCATCACCGAGATGACAGCGCCTCAGTCTTTCTGGCCATCTGGAAAGGAACGTTTTAAAAAGAGATTTGGGGGGGGGGGGGGGGGGACTTAAAAAAATGTGCATGTTTTTGTATATTTTTTCCCCAAACAGAAGAACAAACTCTTAAACTAAGCTGTACGGATGCCGACCCTTTGTTGTACAGCGCTGTGTTTATGTATGGAATAAACAAGAAATAAATGGGCTATTTTTATTTAGTAGCTGCCGAGGAACTCTTTGTGTTCGGCTAAACTAGAAAGAAAATGAGTCTTTGGCAAGCTTTTAAGTTGATGGCACGCATGTAAGAAGCCTTCAGAAAAAAAAAACGCAATGTATTTTTCCCCTGATACACGCAGGGTGTGTTGGTGGTCTAAGACAGATCCAGGTTTTAACGCCGTCTTTCATGTGTCTTTGAAGAGAGAGAAATCCAGTGGAATTATATGATGCTTAATATGTTTGTATTATAGGTCCTATTGATGGCCACGTTCCGGGAATTATATTTTAAATAGGAAGGCACAATTAATACGTGTTCGACAGGGTTACAAGGGAGTAGCCTTGGAAAATAAATATATGAAGACTAATAAAAAAAAAAGATCTAGTATTAAAGCTTCTACTGAACCAATTGGATTGTCTGAAATCATGAAGAAAGAGTTTTTAGTGGTCATATCATTGCACAATGAGCAAGGGTTCCTATTTGCATTGTTCTGAGGCCACCACCACGTGGCAAAGTCAACAGTATGACTCCAATTATCATTATAGCTGTCTGTAAGGGGGGCATTCTGACCACCACTGTAAGGTTTGCATTCTTTCCGTGGGCATTTTGTTGGCAAATAATTGTTTTTTGAGCATCCATTCGTGTATGTGTTGGTCCCCAGTGGACCAAATCGTTAAACGTGAATATCTAGCAGTAGCGTAATGTATGGTGTTAGTCATCCATTACTATAGAAAGTTTGGAGTTTAAGTGATACACTTTATTAAAGCTATGTCCATAGCTAGGTCCTTGGAGTAATGCCCCATTCACACTCAAGCTTTTTGTTGTGAGATTTCTAAAGTGCGACTACACTCAAGATGAATAATCCTATTTTCTCAACGGGCCAATTCACACCTGGGCATTGTGTTGTTAGTCAGCCGTCTTGTGAAGCTCGAAAAAAGTACACTTTTTGGGGCAGAAGTTATTTAAGTCACCCTGAAAGCTTGCATCTTTCATAATTTTAGTTGACTATTGAAGGTTATCAATTTCTGTATTTTTAAAAGGTGGTAAAGCAGTCTAGTGCAGTCATATCTAGACCCTTGGAGTAAAGCCCCATTCACATCTGAGCATTTTGTTGTGAGATTCCTGAAGCACGACAATGCTCAACGGGCCTGTTTACACCTGGCATTGTGTTGCTGGTTAGCTGTCTTGTGAAGCTCAAAAAAGTACATGAGCTCCTTTGAGTCAGAATCATGCAGTAATCGGAATTGGAAAGGCTGGAGTTTGGAGTTTAAGTGATACACTTTATTAAAGATACAGGCTTACTGGACACTGTATAACCCTTACTCAGGCTTTTTAAATTTCTAAAGACATTATATACTCTAATGCCCTGTACACACGATGGTTTTCCCATCGGAATAAACTCTGACGTTTTTTTTGACGGAGTTCCAACGGAATTCCCCTCAGGCTGTCTTGCATACACACGGTCAAACCAAATTCCGACCGTCAAGAACGCGGTGACGTACAACACTAAGATGAGCTGATAAAAATGAAGTTCAATGCTTCCAAGCATGCGTCGACTTGATTCTGAGCATGCATGGTTTTTAGTCCGTCAGAATTGCATCCAGACGAACGAAAAAAAAAATTAAATCTGAAAAATTGAGAACATGTTCTCTATCTAATTCCGTTGGAATTTCCGACGGAAAAAAAGTCTGATGGGGCATACACACGGACGAAATATCCGATGAAAAGCTTCTGTCTGACTTTTTCCGCTTGTGTGTACAAGGCATCAGACATTCTGAAAGCTTGCATCTTTCATAATTTAAGTTAACCAATAAAGGTTAGCACTTTTTGTGGTCCCTTTTGTGGGTAGGTATCCTGATTGGGTCTAGAGTCTTTGTACAGAAGCAGTCTAGTGCAGTATGACTATAGCTAGGCCCTTTGACTAAGGCCATATTCACACCTGAGCATTTTGTTGTTGTGAGATTGAAGCACGACAATGCCCAAGATGAAGAGTCCTATTTTTCTCAATAGGCTTGTTTACACCTTGTGTTGCTAGTTGGCCATCGTTTGAAGCTCGAAAAAGTACATAAGCTTCTTTGGGGCAGAATCATGCATTTATCAGTAAGGAAAAAGGCTGAAAAACACACGTGTACACATGTTTTAGGCTCTCCCATTTAAAGCGGGAGTTCACCCTAAAAAAAATTTTTAACCTTAGATTGATGCTCATTTTGTCTAGGGCAATCGGCTAGTTTTTTTTAAAATCGAAGCTGTACTTACCCTTTTAGAGAGCGATCTTCTCCGCCGCTTCCGGGTATGGTCTTCGGGACTGGGCGTTCCTATTTGATTGACAGTCTTCCGACAGGCTTCCGACGGTCGCATCCATCGCGTCACTAGTAGCCGAAAGAAGCCGAACGTCGGTGCGGCTCTATACGGCGCCTGCGCACCGACGTTTGGCCACTTTCGGAAAATCGTGACGCGATGGATGCGACTGTCGGAAATCTGTCAGAAGACTGTCAATCAAATAAGAATGCCCAGTCCCGCAGCCCATACCCGGAAGCGGCGGAGAAGATCGCTCTCTAAAACGGTAAGTACAGCTTCGATTTTAAAAAAACTAGCCGATTCCCCTAGACAAAATGAGCATGAATTTAAGGTTAAAAAATAACATCCACTTTAAATATATATGGGCATATGGGTAGCACGGTGGCTAAGTTGTTAGCACTTTCCCCTAGCAGCACTGGCAACCATGGCACTGCATGTCTTCCTGTGCCTGCGTGGGTTTCCTCCGTGTTTGCTTCTACACTCCAAAGACATGCCGGTAGGTAAATTGTCTCCTGTCCAAATTGGCCCTAGTATGTGTATGTATGAATGTGAGTTAGGAACCTTAGATTGTAAGTCCCTTGTGGGTTAGAAACTGATGCAAATGTACAATATATATGTAAAACACTGCGTAAAATTTACGGCACTATATAAGTAACTGTAATAAATAATTGTGTGAAAAACACAAAACACTTGATTGCCTGGCTACATTCTTGTTCTTGATTCTTCTTCTTGTTTTTGTTCTACGTTCTTGTTATTATTCTTGAATGGGGCTAACATCTTAGAATGTCTTAGAGTGAGTGCAAAACTAATCTCGCAGTTCATAAAAAGTTAATTGGTCACAAAGTTCATTTTAAAAGGCTAACACGTTTCAGGGGTTTTAGGGTTTCTCTTCATCGGGGCTACAATTAAACACGTAGCCTTTCTTTTATTATTATGTTGCTTTTTTTGTTTGTTTTTTGGAAATCTCATTTGTGTCTCCACAGGGCAAGTTGTACCATTAACCTTGCACATTTCCAGGCTTGCCATCACTCCAAAGTTCTGGAAAACAATAGCTGCTGCGTCTTCGTAGACAAATACTAAAACTCATGTTCAATTCAGCACTACCTGTGCGGAGCAGTGTGTTTTATTAATGTGTTGAGTTGTTCAGGACAATGGAATCTTTCTGTTAGGAAGTCATGGGGTACTTGTGCTGAGTTAAGCCTCATACAAATGATCGGACTTCCATCGGCCAAATCTGTGGATTTTTGTCTGAAGGGCGTTGGCCGTAAACTTGTTCTGCATACAGATGGCAGAACTTTTTTAGCCAACATTCACAAAACTATGTTGCTTTTCAGATCTTTAGCGCCATCCTTTGGGCAACTTCTGCTAAGGTTGTCTGATGGTTTGCATTGGTTCGGAGCATGTGTGTTTGTACTTTGGATTTTAGAGCATGACCATCCAACTTTTGTTGTCGTAAATTCCGACAACAATTGTCCGATGGAGCATACAGACAGTTTATCAGACAAAACACGTCCATCGGACAATTGTTGTCGGAATATCCGATCGCCTGTACGGGCCTTTTGATATGCACCTTAACATGGCAGTTCAATAGCTGTGTGTATGGGGCCTAGTTTGTTGAACTGTTCTAAGGACAGCTTTGCCCAATAGAAGCTTTGCTGCTAATTGTCACTTTTGCTGTGTTTTGTCACAATGTTGGGCACTTTATTTAATTTATTTTTAGGCAGAGCAAATGCTTTCAAAATCCATTGTTCACAAATTGCAATAGATCCTGTTCATACAAGCATATTACATCGTTATAGTTCAGGGAAATGTATTACTGTATTTTTTATTAGGCAATATTTGCAACAACTGACCCAAGTTAAAATGGAGGTCTTTCAAAAATCCAAGGTCCTGTCTGTTCTTAGAACCTTACTGTTCTGCTGCTGGCACAGACATGATCACCCACTTATGAATCTCCTGGTTTAGCTTTATATTTTGATACATTGGCAAAGCCCTGATGAAGGGAATTTGTATGACTCCCCGAAACACATTGGCTGCCTTTTGCTGAATTTTGTCATTTGTGTACAGTAAATAAAATACTTTGGACTTGTTGCTTTGGGACAATTGCTTGGAGCTCATTTTGGCTCAACTATACATGGACTTCTTAATTTTGGTGACCCCTATATCTAGGAAGGGCCCCCTGCTTTGTGGAAAGCTGCTGAATTCAAGCCATTAGACTCAAATATAGCATTGTTTCTACTGGTTGAGGATCCAGCGCATCACTTCCACCTTTCCATGGGTGCTCTAAGAACCTTGGGCCAGATTCACAAAAGGGATACGACGGCGTATCTGCTGATACGCCGTCGTATCCCTGTTTCTATCTATGCGACTGATTCATAGAATCAGTTACGCATAGATATCCCTAAGATCCGACAGGTGTAATAGTTTTACACTGTCGGATCTTAGGTTGCAGTACCGCGGCCGCCGCTGGGGGGAGTTTGCGTCGTAAACCAGCGTCGGGTATGCAAATTAGGAGTTACGGCCGATCCACGACGGTTTTTCACGTTCGCTACGTCACCGCTAGTATAGTTTCCCATCGTAAAGTTACACTTTTTTTTTTGGTGCCTTAACTTTAGTCAGCAAGTGTATTGCTGTCTAAAGTATGGCCGTCGTTCCCGCGTCAAAATTTAAAAATCAACGTCGTTTGTGTAAGCCGTCCGTTAATACGGAAGTACGCTACGCGCGTCGCCGTTCAGAAAAATGACGTCATGGCATGCAAAGCACGGCGGGAGTTAGGAAACGGAGCATGCGCAGTAGGTCCGGCGCGGGAGCACGCCTAATTTAAATGGGACTCGCCCCATTCGATTGGGCACGCCTTGCGCTGGACGGGTTTAGGATACACCGCCGCAAATTTCCAGGTAAGTGCTTTGTGGATCGGGCACTAACTTGGAAAAATTGCGGCGGTGTAACTTAAACCAGTTACGTTACGCTGCGCCCGGGCTATGTGAATCTGGTCCCTAGTCATTTTAAATTCAGCCAGGTTTCAGCAGATAAGTTCTAACCAAGTGGTGCTTTGCCACAGATGAAATCTGGAAATCCAGAGAACCAAGGGGGTGTGGTCAAAGTGCACAGGGTATTTAGTATGTGAAATACCTTCATGGTTCCTTCAAATGTATATCCATTGCAAGATTGTGCTGCTGCTACTTTTTACAATGATACAGAAACAAATCAGCATTCATTTAAATTTTTGCAGGCTGATCTATCTGATATTTGTATTATTGATGCAGCTATGTATTAACCCTATTTGTTTGTTTTGTGTACATTTTAAATTCAATATATTTTTTTGTATTTTTGCAGGTTTATGCCCCTTCAGCAAGCACTGCCGACTACAATAGGGATTCACCAGGTTACCCATCCTCGAAACCAGCCTCCAGCACCTTCCCTAGCTCCTTCTTCATGCAAGGTATGGCTTTTTATTTGTGTTTCCCTTTTAGTGTAAAGAAAAATGTATGAGCTAACCATTACAAACCATGGGAATCATTTTTTTTTTTTTTTATAGAAACTGTCTTAAAGGGTTACTAACAGTTTTTGTTTCCTTCAAAATCACAAACATGTCATACTTACCTGCTCTGTGTAATGGTTTTGCACAGAGCAGCCCCGAACCTCCTCTTCTATGGTTCCCTGTGGGTGCTCTGGGATTCTCCCCCAGCCGAGTGCCCCATAGTAAGCCACTTTCTCTGGGGGAACTCATGCATGCTTTCTCCCGAGCCCCACTCTGTGTGTCCATAAGGCACACAGAACAGGGCTCAGCCCTGCCCCCGCTCCCTCCCCACTGCCTGTAATTGATAGCAGTGGGATCCAATTGCTGTGTCTCAACCAGTGATGAGACAGAGACCCGGGAGAGCAGCTGCTCTCGTGCATATCACTGGACTGGGCTCGGGTAAGTATTGGGGGGCGCAGGGGCGCAGGGGAAGCTGCATACTGGAGGTTTTTTACTTTCATGCATAGAATGCATGAAGGTAAAAAAACTTCAGCCTAACCACTAAATACAGACTGTTTCAGCCAAAAGATTTGTAATTCTGTTCAGTCAGCGTTATGGTCAGTGGTCACGGCAACCCTGACAGACAGCATAGACAGCAGTAGGCAACCATGGCTTCTTTTGCTGGTTTGCATGTCACCTGCCTGCTCAATGGACTATTAAAGAACATCATCACTCTACTGTTCTCTTCTGGAAAGCTGTCTAAGCACTTTCCTCACTGGCCCCTGTTAGATCAGGGTTCCTCTACCAGAGTTCCATGGAACCCTAGGGTTCCTCCAGAAGTTGATAGAGGTTCCTTGAGCAATCAGCAATTTCTGACTCTCAGATCTCACTGACACCATTGATCTTTTTAGCTATCTGTAAGGGGGTAATTCTTCCCAGTGACCACAAGTGTAAGGAGCACCCTTCCCTAACCATGACACTAATGTACCATGGGTTGTAGATATAATAATTTTAGCAGTGGTTCCCTGAGATCAGAAATGTGTTTTTAGGGTTTCTTTGTGTTGAAGAGGTGGAGAAAAGCTGTGTTATGTGGGGTACATACATACTATAAGAAAATCGGGCAAACGATCATCCGATTTTCCTCAATGTTTCACAGCAAATCTGAACCAATGAAAATACATATGAAAATTCTCATGTGACAAAGGCTTTTTTTTTGTTGTTAATTGTTTGCAGTCTATCGTTTCAGATTTTTCTCATACGAAAATGGTACAAAAACAGTACAATTTGAACGAAAATGGTTCCGTACTAGAAACATTTTGGAGCTTGTCCCTTTGGAAATTTTCATTCAGAAAGTCGGAATCGGCTGTAGAAAGTTATGTACACACTATACCAAAATCATACGAAAGTTCTTCGGACGAAAATGATTTTCTTATAGTGTGTACAAGCCTTTAGATCAACAGACTTGTAAAAGGCAATTTATGCAATATGATCATTATTTAAAGGCTTTTTATCATCTTTGATTCCTTTATGTTTTTAGATATACGGTACCTCTGAGGCCTCATACACACGGCCGAGTTTCTCTGCAAAAACCAGCAAGAAGCTTGCTGGGTTTTTTTTTTTTGCCGAGGAAACCGGTCGTGTGTACACTTTTCAACGAGGAAACCGCTGAGGATCTCGTCGGGCCAAAAAGAAAGCATGTCTTCTTTTTCCTCGATGGCAATGGGAAAATTTGGCTCGCCGAGATCCTCGGTGGCTTCACAAGGAATTCGACGAGCAAAACTATGTGTTTCGCCCGTCGAGTTCCTCGGACGTGTGTACGAGGCTTCATTGTGATCAGATTCAAATACGCTTCTCAAAGTGTATTAAAGAGGTTGTAAACCTCTGAAAAAAACCCTGCAAGACAAAGGTATAATGAGCTAGTATGCATCACATACTAGCTCGTTATGAAATACTTACCTTAGAATGATGCCCTGCAGTGCCAATTGCACTCCGCTCCTTCGGCCGACATCTTTTCTGGAGTTACTTCTGGGTTTGCATGCTTCGGCGCTGTGATTGGCTATCACCACGATGACCTCACTCCTGCGCACATGGTTACAGCACGAGTCCTGAAGAAATGGTGCGCAAGCAAGGCGCTCATTCAGTGCACATGCGCCGATGACGTTGGCGACAGCATATATAATAAATCGCTCCTAAGTGCAAGTTTAGGAGATATATACAGTACCTACTATAGGCTTACCCATAGGTACAATTAAAGAGGAAGACTTTACTCTCTCTTTAAAGCTTTTGTAATTTCTTTTTCACATTTGCAATAGTCCATGGAGGTCAGGGCCGGCCTTTGGGGTGTGCGAGCTGTGCGGCCTCACAGGGCACCATGGGCAACAGGGGCGCCGTGCGGCCATCACAGCTTGCAGAATGTGAGTCGCAGTCAGTTACTCACATGATCATCACAGGAGTCCGACTCCTATGAGTCACAACAGCAGGCGCTGCCAGGTCTCCCTGCGCGCTGCCAGGTCCCCCTGCCCTGGGACTGGGTGAAGAGCATCGGTTGCGGCACCTGAAAAAAATGGCTGCTGTCGGCCCCGACAGGCACACTGCGCATGCGCCGCAAGCCAGAAAACGTTCGGCTATTCTCGGGCAGACGGCGCATGCGCAGTGGCATCTAAGCCCCTGGGCGGCGCCATTTTTAAATGCAAAGCCACGCCGTCCACCGAAAGGTAAGTCAGTTTAGGTGACCAGGGGGCGAGGGGTGAAGATGGGGGGGCGCCACAGGATTAGCTCGCACAGGGCGCCTGAACACCTAAGGCCGGCCCTGATGGAGGTGGCCATGTTTGCCCATTAGATGTGTCGGCTCTGCTTTCTAAATAGTGCTGAACAGTGATTGGGCTTTACTGTTTCTCTCCCACACAGTCTGCTGAGGCTGATTGAAAATGACATACTTTCTACATGATTTATCCTGTAATCTGAGCTGTTGATATGCCAGATGTTGCAGATGTTGCCTAATACACAGACAGCCAACTATAGGGACAGTCTACAGATGTTTATATAAAATACACTCTTATGCAATATGAAACTCAAAGTCACATCCAAATTTACTTTTGGATGAACATTGCATTAATAACTCAAATTTTTAGCGTTCATGTTTTAAGGGTTGCTACACTAGTAATGATTGTATTTCTGCCAACCCCCTCTTCATTACTTGCTGCCGTTCTTTGAAAATGATTATGTAATATATGCAGTAGTTTTTGATCCAGGTATAGGCTGCTAGCGTTTTATCCAAAACTTGACTTTGCTCTAGAGGTCAAGTTGGCTCTACCTTTTTTCATTACTCCCCAAAAGCCCATTTATATGATAGGCAACCTTATTTACCAAAAATTTACGTAAACATTGCCACACACCAAGGATCTTCAAGTAGCATTGAATTTTTTAAAATCAAAGTGATCACATTACAGTGGAAGAGTGCAACGTTTAGGGGATACGCAGGACCCCTTCGTCAGGCTTTGATGAAGTTTTATGCAAATCTTGACTTCCCCTGTAGAAGTCAAGTTGGCTCTACTTTTTTCAATATCTCCATTGGCCCACTAATATGATGGGCTACCTTATTTAGGAAAAAAATGATATAAATATTGCCAGCGCACCAAGTTTTTTCACTTAACATCCAATTTTTTTTATTCAAAGTGATGACATCTCAGCGGAAGAGTGCAACTTTTTGAGTCCAGGCAGGACCCCTTTATCACCCATTTGATGAAGCTTTATGGAAATCTTGACTTCCCTCTAGAATTCAAGTTTGCGCTTCTTTTTCCAATGTTCTCCAATGCCCACTAATGTGATAGGTGACCTTGTTTTACAAAAAAATAATGTAAAAATTGCCAGCAAACCAAGGATCTTCAAGTAACATTCCAACATTTTTATTTGAAATGATCACATAACAGCGGAAAAGTGCAGCGCTTTGGGGCCACGCAGGACCCCTTTGCCAGGCATGTGATGAAGTTTTATGCAAATCTTGAATTTCCTCTGGAAGTGAAGTCAGCTGTGCCTTTTTCCAGTAATTTAAAAATGGCCCATTAAAATGATACGCCACCTTATTAATCAAATGGGGGACATGGGAGGGACGAGACAAAGCTTGAGATTTAGGCCGGGTTCACATATGTGTGGCGCGGGTTCGTGCCTAGGGTGCATATCTGTTCACTGGTTCAAATGCGATTCAGGTATGAATTTTTGCCTGAATTCGCAGCTCAACTGGACCCAAAGATGCACAGGACTCTTCTGCACTCCAGGCCGTGGCTGTCCCGGACCTGTGTGTACTGGCTCCATTAAGAGCTGGTCACACTTGCCTGTCATGCGAATTGGATGTGGGAAACCCTGCATATATGTGAACACAGCCTGAGAAGGATAATCTAGATTTGCATAAAAATTCAGCTGTCTCTTTCTCAGGATCTATTGATTGTTTTGACATCCAATCTTCTCCCAAGGTAACCTCTTTATGTGTACATTAGTATTTGATCTGTCTGAATTGCTCAGATTTGAGACAGTGTTATTTCCATAAAATTTAAATATATTTAAATCATAAATATACCAGCAAGAATTGCAAGGAGTAGATTGACATCTGTACACATTTTAACATTTGAATTAGTTAATAGTTTCCTCTTTTGATGATCGACCACCATTTAAAATTTTGTCAGGATTAGACGAAGAAAGAGTCCTATGTCAACATCTCCAACCAATTGTTCTTGGGGTGGAAAGTTTAACAGATCAGGTTGTAGCCATGTAGCCAGTCACTATTCTTCCTTGTCAGACAGACAAGCCAACTATGCATGTTTATGTGGGCATCTTTAAAAATAAATCTGTTTTTGGTTGTGAATATATATCCAACCCTTGCTACGCAGACTTCCGCCCTTTATCCCGAAAGAGGAGATTGCAGTCGTGGTGGGAACAATCATCAATTCCAGACTCGACTACGCAAATGCCCTCTATCTAGGACTCCCCAAATACCAAATCACTCGTCTGCAAGTCGTTCAAAATACGGCCGCTCGACTAGTGACTGGGAAAAAAACATGGGAATCAATCTCACTTTCACTGAGATCCCTTCATTGGTTGCCAGTAAAAGACAGAATCACTTTCAAGGCACTCTGTCTAATACATAAGTGTATTCAAGGCAACGCCCCCCAATATCTATGCGAAAAAATAAAAGCCCATAACCCCAATCGCATTCTGCGATCCACCAATCAAAACCTCCTCCAGATACCCAAAGCCAGATATCAGTCCAAAGGAGATCGAAGATTTGCAGTCCAAGGACCCCGCCTGTGGAATGCACTACCAACCACCATCCGACTGGAGTCGGACCACTTGGCCTTCAGGAGAAAGATTAAAACCCATCTCTTCTGAGGTCAAGGGGTTCCTTACCCATGAAATGGATACAGCGCCCAGAGGCGATTCAGTTCTCATGTGTTGCGCTTTACAAGTCTCTCACTCACTCACTTGCGCCCAGAGGCGATTCAGTTCGCATGTGTTGCGCTATATAAGTTTCTCACTCATTCACTCACTTGCTTAATGTCTGTGGCCACCATTATCTGTGATGATTTCTTGATCATTGCAGTAAAAAGCATCCAGGCATGTCTAAAACAAAAAGTTGTCCTACTTGGACAGTAAGCGACTCAGCCGACTACCCCTTGTGAAGTTGTAATTGAGTGAATAAAGTTTGTAAATTACATAATTTGCTTCACAAGTACATCTTGGCATGGAGTTTATAGTTCTCTCTGAAGAGGGAACTTTGAAATCTCTTTAATTGTTGCAAATCCAGGACTGAAACAGTCTTTTCTAAATTTGGCACCATAACTATGGATTTTAGAATGGGCCGCGCTTGCCAACTTTTTTAATTGGTAAAGAAAAATTAAACAGGGAAGCTAGAGCCATATTTACAAAGGAGGACAGTAAATTCAGTTGATAAGCTGTTTAGCAGGAGGACTTAGAGCTGGAGGGCTAGAACCGGACAAGCCTTTCTACAGCGGGGAAGTTCAAACTGGGGGTGAGTGGGCTTGACAAAGAAATAAAATTGGCGGAAACATCTAAAGCTGAAATCCTCTTTACCTCAATACAGATGAACGTTACTTGTGAGGGACTTTAGACAATAAGTCGTTTTTTTTTTTTTTTTTTTACCCAATCAGGGTAAGATATACAATTTTATATTAAAACACCATCCTATTCCTGCTTATTTGATTAAAAGTGCAACTGGGGTTTTGATGAAAAACCAAAACACAAATTTCAGTAAAACAGGCAGGTAAAAAGAGTTTTTTTTTATAAGCCCTAACTTTTATACAGTAAAGCAAAGTGTAAACAGGACTGTAAGCTAACCATTTTATTTAGTGACCTTTGACTAGTGTTCAGAGATCTTTAACCACTTGAGGACCCCTTCACGCCGATAGACATCGGCAGAAGGGCACGCCTTTAAGAGCCCAGCCATAGGGAGCTGCGGTGGCTTAACGTGATTGGCACTGCGCTGATAAGCCATTCACCTCTGCAGCTAGGGGTTCGGATCCCGGTCTCGGCTACATGTGAATTGAGTTTGGTGGTCTCAGCCCGGCTCCCGGTGGGTGTGCTATGCGAGGTAAGCCTGCGCTTAGTACCCCCCTCCCACAAAAAAACACCACACGCATTCGAAATTGGGTTAACATGCACGCACTTTGACCACGCGGTCTCTAAAAAAAGAGAGGCGAAGGACTAACGGGGCTGGTTGAGCGGGCTAGATCCTCTCACTCCCTTATAGGGAGTCCCTCTGCCCCGTTGGGCTTCAAAGCGGAGCAGGTAGGACGGGCTGTGTGGGAGGACCCCCTCACACACCCGCCATTGCCACCTGGGGCATGGAGAAAGGTGGCAGATTGCCTCTGGGGAGGCCTGCCTACTCCCAACTCCTGCAGTCCGGCTCCTCTCTCGAGTACACGCACAAAAAATACACTTAAAAAAAAAAAAGAGCCCAGCCATGGGTCGGGAGCGCCCCCTAGTGGTTAACCCATTCACTGCCATTGTCATTTTCACAGTAATTAGTGCATTTTTATAGCACTTTTCGCTGTGAAAATGACAATGGTCCCAAAAATGTGTCAAAAATGTCCGATGTGTCCGCCATAATGTCGCAGCCAGGAAAAAAATTGCTGATCGCCGCCATTATTAATAAAAAAAAAATATTAATAAAAATGCCATAAAACTATCCCCTATTTTGTAAACGCTATAAATTTTGTGCAAACCAATCAATAAACGCTTATTGCATTTTTTTTTTACCAGAAATATGTAGAAGAATACGTATCGGCCTAAACTGAGGAAACAATTATTTTTTTATATATTTTTGGGGGATATTTATTATAGCAAAATGTCAAAAATATTTGATTTTTTTTTAAATTGTCGCTCTATTTTTGTTTATAGCGCAAAAAATAGAAACCACAGAGGTGATCAATTACCACCAAAAGAAAGCTCTATTTGTGGGGAAAAAAAGGACGCCAATTTTGTTTGGGAGCCACGTCGCACGACTGCGCAATTGTCAGTTAAAGCGACACAGTGCCGAATCGCAAAAAGGGGCCAGGTCCCTTACCTGCATAATGGTCCGGGTCTTAAGTGGTTAACAAAGCCTGTCCAAAGCCTTGTTTTGAAGCAAGTGTAAACTAGCTGTTAATGTGTGTTGAAGCCGAAGCAAGTGTAAATGAGCCCTAACACCTAACCTCACTATTAGCCTAACATTTGCCCACACAGTAACACTCTCTAATATAGAATGAGTCTGTTGTTTGAATACCTATTTCTCCTGTACTGGGATCCTCTGCACACAAAGGTACCAGAGCCAGGCTTTCAGAGCCAAAATCTACTGTAATGCCTCTCCACTCCTGTCTCAGAATAATTCTGTTTGTTACAGTTTACAGGCAGTTCAAAGAGAACCTGTCAGTATGATTTCTCTATGTCATTTACTCAGTTAAGTGCAAAAACGAAGTATGCTCTTCTCAGGAATACAAGGAATTTTTGGAATGCTGCAATTCTATGGGGGAGATTTACTACAACCGGAGCACACAGAATCTGGCCCAGCTGTGCATAGCAACCAATCAGCTTCTAACTTTAGCTTGTTCAGTTACGCGTTGATAATAAAACCTAGAAGCTGATTGGTTACTATGCAGAGCTGCACCAGATTCAGTTTGCGCCCATTTTAACAAATCTCTTAAGCTTCCTATTATAAATGCTAAGGAATACACTATATATTGTAAAATATTTTACATTTTTTTTTTCTGTTTCCTTCCAGATGGTCACCACAGCAGTGATCCTTGGAGTTCGAGTGGTATGAACCAAGCTAGTTATGGGGGAATGCTGGGCAACTCTTCTCATATTCCACAGTCAAGCAGTTACTGCAACATACATCCACATGACCGTTTGGTAAGTGCAGCTTACTGTTTAATCAAAAACAAACTGACATCATATTAAATTGGACCTAAAGGGAACCAGTAGGGAATGGACATTTGTAATAATCGGAATCTCTACTTTTACGTTTTTGTAGTAGCTCATTCTTATTCCTCATGGATAACAATGTACAGGTATACCCCACTTTTATGTACACAATGGGGTTTATTTACTAAAGCTGGAAAGCGCAAAATCAGACTCACTTCTGCATAGAAACCAATGAGCTTCTAACCCCAGCTTGTTCAATTAAGCTTTGGTAATAAAACCTGGAAGCTCATTGGGCCAGATTCACAGCTGAGATACGACGGAGTATCTCAGATACTCCGTCGTATCTCTCAGAGTATCTATGCGACTGATTCATAGAAAAATTACATCACTGCGCGCAAAGCACGGCGGGAATTCCGAAACAGAGCATGCGCAGTAGGTCCGGCGCGGGAGCGCGCCTAATTTAAATGGCACACGCCCATTTAAATTACGCGGGCTTACGCCGGAGGCCGCCGGCGTAGTTTTCATCGCAAGTGCTTTGTGAATCAGGCACTTGCGATGAAAACTTGCGGCGGTGCAACGTATCTATGATACGTTACGCCACCGCTAGTCTACGTGAATCATGCCCATTGTTTTTTATGCAGAAGTGAGCCTGATTTTGTGCTTTCCAGCTTTAGTAAATAAACACTATTGTGTACTTAAAAGTGGGGTATTATGCCTGTATGCTAATATTTTGTTTTATTCTCTACCGGTCAGAAATGGCAGACTCACATAGAGTCTGACCTGTCTAAGCACACAGAATTCTATTTAATGGACTGATATATCAATTATTAACTCCAGTTAAGGCAAATCAAGCCTACTGAACTGTTCCCATAAAATTATTAAAAACCAATAAAAATTTACGATAAAACACAACAGGGGAGATTTACTAAAACTGGAACAAGCAAAATCTAGTGTAGCCATGCATGGTAGCCAATCAGCTTCTAACTTTACTTTGTTTAATTAAAGGCTAAGTTCACTGTTTTTTTCTAAATTCCAGCTCCCTTATGTAGAATTAATTTTGAATTACTTTGCAAAAATAAAATAGCTTTCTATTTATTCTACACATGCTTACCTCACTCTTGTCATGGCTGCTAAAAAACACTTATCCATTACTTCTGCCTTACTTCCTGGACAGACTTTAGGTTGTGACACAGGAAGGAGTTGACCAGCTGAGGGTGGCTGATGCAGGGTGTGTGCTAATGAGATCAACTGGTTAACTCCTTCCTGTGTCATGACCTAATGCATGTCCAGGAAGTAAGGCAGGAAGTAATGCATAAGTGTTTTAGAGCAGCCAGGAAGAAACGGAGGTAAGTGTGTGTATAATTTTGCAAAATAAGTACATGCTATATTGGTACCTAGGGGAGCATTGGTTACTATGCACATGTGCTGTACATTCTGTGTGCTCCAGTTTTAGTCTCCCCCAAAGCCTCCAACCAATATTGTGCTGTTCAGGGATAAAAACAATGATCCATCTCAAAAGGACCTAGGTCTGTAGTCCTGAAAGTAAAGCCAAAATCCAACAATTATGCAAAGATTCCCAATACCCAGTAAATCCATAGTTAATCACAATGTATAACAGTCAGTTCAGCTGTCATTATAAATATTAGATTTGATCATAAATACATAAAAAAAATCTACTGCTAAATAAATTCCCCAGTCCACAATTCCAAATCAGTAACATATTCAAGTTCCTCAAAAATTCATCAAACACCTATTCAGTCTTCAAGACAAATCAAAAGAAATTAAACCCTGACTGCTTGTCAAATTTAGGTGAAATATAAATATATTGGCAAGATATCTGTATAATTTCTAATAATAAAACCAATCAATAGTGTTTAACTACTTGCCGACCAGCCGCCGCAGTTCTACGGCGGCAGGTCGGCTCCCCTGCGTGAAAGCGTCAGGGGAGCGTCAAAGCGGACACTAGGGGCGCATACCCGGTGGGCGTGATCGCCCCGGGGCACCCCGATTGCTCGTTACAGAGTGAGGACCGGGAGCTGTGTGTGTGTAAACACACAGCTCCCGGTCCTGTCAGGGGAGAAATGCCTGACCGTCTGTTCATACAATGTATGAACAGCAATCAGTCATTTCCCCTAGTGAGGCCACCCCCCCTAAAGTTAGAACACACCCAGGGAACATACTTAACCCCTTGCCTGCCCCCTAGTGTTAACCCTTTCCCTGCCAGTGGCATTTTTATAGTAATCCAATGCATTTTTATAGCACTGATCGCTATAAAAATGCCAATGATCCCAAATATGTGTCAGAAGTGTCCGAAGTGTCCGCTATAATGTAGCAGTACCGGAAAAAAATCGCTTATCACCGCCATTACTAGTAAAAAATAAATATTAATTAAAATGCCATAAAACTACCCCCTATTTTGTAAACGCTATAACTTTTGCGCAAACCAATCAATAAACGTTTATTGAGATTTTTTTTTACGAAAAATATGTAGAAGAATACGTATCGGCCTAAACTGAGGACATTTTATTTTTTTTATATATTTTTGGGGGATATTTATTATAGCAAAAAGTAAAAAATATTCATTTTTTTTCCAAATTGTGGCTATTTTTGTTTATAGCACAAAAACTAAAAACCGCAGAGGTGATCAAATACCACCAAAATAAAGCTCTATTTGTGGGGAAAAAAAGGACGCCAATTTTGTTTGGGAGCCACGTCGCACGACCGCGCAATTGTCAGTTAATGTGACGCAGTGCCGAATCGCAAAAAGTGCTCTATGGTTCATGGGTTAAGTGGGTTAAGTGGTTAAAGAGTCAAGATTATGATGGAAACAGAAGGCAGTGAGGGAGATTTACTAAAACTGGAGCACACAGAATCTGGCGCAGCTGCGCATAGTAACCAATCATCTTCTAACTTCAGCTTGTTCAAATAAACTTTGACAATAAAGCCTAGCAGCTGATTGGTTACTATGCACAACTGCACCAGATTATGTGTGCACCAGTTATAGTAAATCTTCCCCAGTGATACTTTGTTTCTCTAGTGGAAAGGAAAGATGCCAGCGACAATCAATCAATAAACTATTACCAGGACACCCTCTATAAGGAGGCAGTGCCTAGGCAGCTGATTTAGATGGGGCCACACTGACATTTACAAATGTAATCATTTTTTTTATTTGTTTCCATTTTCTGTCCAACTGTGAGCATTTGTGGCTTAATTCATCCAGAGAACTGTAGAAAGAAGGGATCCAAAGGATGTTGAGAGGAGTGGGAAGGTTCCTTACCGTTCAGGAAATATAAAACTTTCACTGGTAAATTATAGAATTGAGAAGTAGATCTATTTATGAAGAACTTATGGTTCCTCCAATAGCACATTATAGCAGCAGTGTTTTCTAAAATACTCATATGAAACAGGGGGTGTGGGTTGTTTGAAAGGAAGCCATCATTTAGCGGAGTCTTGTGCAGTATCATGTCTCAATACAACCCTGGGTTTTCCATTGGATGAGAACATAAAATTAGACAAAGATGTTTGAGTGTTTTTTTCTGGGTTCTGAGGCATGGTGATACCCTGAAACTTTCAGACAGTCCTCTGGACAGGGAGAACCCCAGGGTAGGTTTGTAAATTATGGCACTGTCCTGCTGGACCTGCGACACATAGCAGCTATGGACAGGGAGAACCCAAAGGTAGGTTTCTAAATTATGGCACTGTCTTACAGGACCGGGGACACATGGCAACTATGGACAGGGAGCACCCCAGGGTAAGTTTCTAAATTATGGTACTGTTCTGCCAGACCTGGAACACATAGCAACTATGGCCAGGGAGCACTCCAGGGTAAGTTTCTAAATTGTGGAACTGTCTTTCAGGACCTGGAACACATACCAACTATGGACAGGGAGCACCCCAGGGTAAGTTTCAAAATTATGGCACTGTTCTGCCAGACTTGTAACATATAGCAACTATGGACAGGGAGCACCCCAGGGTAGGTTTCTAAATTATGGCACAGTCCTGCCGGACCTGCGACACATAGCAACTATGGACAGGGAGCACCCCAGGGTAGGTTTCTAAATTATGCCACAGTCCTGCTGGAACTGCGACACATAGCAACTATGGACGGGGAGCACCCCAGGATAGGTTTCTATATGATGGCACTGTCCTGCCAGACCTGGGACACATAGCAACTATGGACAGGGAGCACCCTAGAGTAGGCTTCTAAATTATGGTACTGTCATACAGGACCTGGGACACATAGCAACTATGGACAGGGAGCACCCCAAAGTAGGTTTCTAAATGATGGTACTGTCCTAAGGGTCCTGGGACACGCAGCAACTATGTATTAACTGCATTACTACCATAAACCGTGAACATTTCTGAAACAACAATTAAGAGTACACTACACTGACTGTTTTTGGAGCAACCTGGCAGAAATGCTCAAATATATTTCAGTTGCTAAAACAATGGTACACATGACCTTTAACTGACCATAGTCTTATACATTTAAAATGTCTCCCTAAGATAAAGGTGTCTGCTATTACCACTGTTAACTTGAAACCCTTCTTCGTTGTGCATATGGAGCATTAGGCATACTCTCTCTCCAGCTACATTGATAAAAGCTGCCCATATGCTAGTGAACTGACCATTATAGGGCCCCTCTACTGAGGTGGCCTCATCAAATAGGAGGTGACAGGTGGACAAGGCATAACTTTAATGTTGTAGATGCCATGCCCCTAGTGGCAGAGGTGGTGTTTGTGCTAGGCCATTATTAGATCCAGTAGAAGCCCTGGCACATTCCTCTGTCTTCATAGGACTGCTACCCTTTCTGTAAAGTATAGGTCACCAGTTTGAGACCCCTGCTCTATGTGAACAAGGTTGACTGTACCAAAGGTATGCATATTTTTTAATGTTTTTGTATTTCGGGTTTTATGGTCAGTTCACACGGGGAAAAAAAGAAATACAATTTTCACAAGATGGTAATTTTTCAGAGACATGCACACTTTAATTTATTAGGTAGTTTAGTGGTTTGACAGAGTTACAGACAAACCATAGTGGATTGCTTACATCTTCAAATGGGAATAATATTGGATGACACAATAAGGGAAGCTGACAAATTACAAAGAAGTTTTAAAAAACTAATTGGGGAAAAGTCAAAACATAAAGGATGTTAGTGTTTAAAATGCACTCTGTCATTGTGAGATGGGTAATTGTATTATGCGTGGCTGAATATTGTCTTTGTTTATCATTTTTACAGAGCTATCCATCACACTCGTCAACGGACATCAATTCTAGTCTTCCTCCAATGTCCACATTTCACCGTAGCAGCACAAATCATTATAACGCCTCTTCCTGTACACCGCCTGCCAATGGAACAGAAAGTATTATGTGTATGTTTTTTTCCTTGTATTGCCATTTTTATTTACTTATTTTTTAACATAGAGTTGTCCGTTGTACACAAAAGAAAAACGTTCAACTTTTAATTATATACAAGAATTAAGGTAGAATGTTTACATTAAAGCATAAGGATAGTCATAGATTGATAGACATTTCTTCAAGGGAGACAATTGCCCATTTCTCATGTAACTTGCCCAAATCGACTGACACAGTGAATGGTGGCTGTCAACTGCCTTTCCGTGTTCTCGCTTCTACAGTAACTGCGTATTTATAGGTTGTCATGAGATTTCATGGCTAGTTGACTGGCTGTTATGGTTATTTACGGTTATGGTTATCTACTGTGTTAGTCGCTGGCCCAGCACAAATACACAGCAAGTGAATTCATAATTTCTGAACTGCTTAGGTTTTTTGGGGTCCATAACTCAGAATGTACTGAAGCCAGAGGATTACAATAATGGACAGGTGGGGGTTGATTTACTAAATCTGTAGAGTGCAAAATCTGGGGCAGCTGTGTATGGTAGCCAATTAGCTTCTAACTTCAGCTTGTTAAATTAAAGTGTTACTAAACCCAGGATCCTGCGTTCACTATATATGGTCTCCCATAGAACATGGAAATGCAATTATTTTAGTAAATATCTTTTCTCATCAGTATATAGCAGTCTTGTGACTGCTATTAGTGTCTGATTAAAGCTTGTAGGAAGAGTTTTCATTCTACTCTGACTGTCCTATGAGGCTGAACCTCTGTCTGGACAGTGATGATTGGCCCTGTGCTTATCACATGCACCAGCCCAAGAAAAACAATGCTCTCCAGCAATACACACCAAACGGAGCATGTGCAGAGTGACTCCAAATTCTCTTTCTAATCAGGAGATGGTTAGGGGACAGTGGAAGAAGAGGTGGATCAGACAAGACAGGTTTAAACAGCATATTAGTATAACAAGCAGGCTTTACTGCATATACAAACTAATTTTACTGTCGTGGGTTTAATACCACTTTAAGAATTATGCTCTCCAGTATTTTCATAAGGAGGAGGTCTGTAATGACAGCTTAGGTTTCTTTCATGATAACTTTACTTCAGGCCTGGTTCACACCTATGCAGGTTGGCCTGATGCATTTTCCAGGTGTGTTTTGAATTTTTTTACACACGTTTTTGACACATTTTTAATGTTCTTTTGATGTGTTTTGTTTTTTTGGGAGGTGTCTGTTGTCTTGCAGGAGAAACCAGCAAAAACGCAGCAGAAACACATCAAAAATGCAAGCACTGCGTCTTTGATGCATTTCCATTACAGTTTATGGAACCAAAAGCGCAAACCTGCTGTGGGAAAAAAGTCATTGGCCATTTCCAAAAAGAATTAACAGTGGGAAACGCACAGGTGTGAACGTAACCCATTGGAAACCATGTTAAATGGACTTTAGCGTGTTTCTGCAAAACTGAAAACACACTGAAAAATGCATTGGTGTGAACCAGACCTTAGGGAAGTCAGTAAAATGGAAACACCTGTTCAGCTTCACTGCCTTAGAACTGCTGTGCAGCATAGAATCCAGAAAATGACCACCTCCCACAAAGCTTTCTTAACCCCCTTGACGGTATCCCCGAGCGTGACTCGGGGTTGGTTTTCAATGATAAGATCGGTATCCCCGAGTCACGCTCAGGGTGGACGTGCAGAGTGTGCAGCGGCGCGGCTTACCTTTCGCTGGATCCACAGGCAAGTTACTCACCTTGTCCCTGGATCCAGCGATGCCACCCCGCTGTGTGAGCGAGCGGGACCTCCTCGCTCGATTCACAGTCTCCCCGTGTGCCGCCGATCTCCGTTCCCTGCGACGTTACGACGCACGGGGACGGAGAACGGCGCCAAATTCAAAAAAGTAAACAAACACTTTACATACAGTATACTGTAATCTTATAGATTACAGTACTGTATGTAAAAAAATACACACCCCCTTGTCCCTAGTGGTCTGCCCAGTGCCCTGCATGTACTTTTATATATAAAAAAAAAAAAATTCTTTCTGCCTAAAAACTGTAGATTGTCCAAAAGTGTCCCTTTATGTCAAAAATGGTTTTAGAGCAGCTAGAAAACAGGAATAATAAATTACAATCACTTGCAGAAATGTGCGATAGCGATTTGTGGGGAAATTCGTCATAAAAAAAAAAAATAATGACAGCGACAATTCTGCAACTGAGCAAATTTCAGTGATTTTGAGTTGATTACATTATTGAATAATTTTTATTATAATTATATTATTATTTGTTATAATTATTTATAATTATTTATTATATTATAATTTATAATTTTGTTTTAAAAGAAAAATCATACCCGAGATGCCTATTAGACTCTGGTTTGGTCAGATTTAAGTGAGTTATTTCTAAAAATTACAGGCCTACAGTATAAAACGCCAAATTTCCTTGCAACGTACCGCTTTTGGTACGTAATTCCAGACAGAATCATACCGCCAGGGAGGTTAAAGAAAGAATTTATTTTGCTTTGTGCTGGCGTGGTATCATTTACAATAAATACAAACTAACTGCACCATGTTCAACATTTCTAACATCATTTAAGAGCATTTGTTAACAGCCTCAGGCATGCCAGAATTGTTGTGCAAATGCCATATGAACCCCACCCTAGGGTAACAAAGTTGCAGGTGAAGACACACTGAGCTTAATTTAACTTTATTAAAGAACCAAACTTTTTTAAGGTTTGGTTAGAATCAGGTTTTAGAAAGTCTGTCCGTTTAGAACAATATTGCTGGAGATTTAAAGGGTAAAAAAGGGGGGAGGAGTATGCCTGTATATCAAGAATGATGTACAAGTGAATGTGAGGGATGACATCACTAATGGAGCAAGGAAGGAGGTGGAATCCTTTTGGGTAGAGCTTTAAAGGGAGGAGACCAAGGGGAAAGTAATACTGGGAGTATGCTATAGGCCCCCTAACCATAGGGAGGAGGGGGAGGCGGACCTCCTATCACAGTTTGGAATTGCAAGACAATTTCATGGGTCAGATGGTAAATGCACCAACAAGAAACAATGCGTTACTAGGCGTTACTAGGCCTACAGATTACTAACAATACAGACCAGATAAAGGAAATAGGGGGCAACTTAGGAAACAGCGATCACAGGTCAATTTGTTTCAGCATAAATCACACTAATAGGAAACACAAGGGTGGCACTGAATTTCAAACAAACCAATTTCCCTAAACTGTGCTCCTTGGGATAAAATCTTAGGAACAAAGAGCACAGAGGAAAAATGGGAGTGCTTTAAGAGCATATTGAATAATGGTATTGGCCAGTGCATCCCAATTGGAAATAAATGTAAAAGAGCTAATAAAAATCCTGGGTGGCTTAACTCCAACATAAAAATGCATATAAAAGCAAATGAGAAGTCATTTAAACAAAGGCTGAGGGGTCATTATCAGCATTCCATCTTTACAAAGAATGTAATAAAAAATGTAACAGTGTAATCAGGGCAACTAACATACAATACGAAAGGCACATAGCAGAGGAGAGTAAAAAAAATAAAAAAATCTTTAAATAGTAAGAAGCGGAAGTCAAGCCCCAGTAAAAAAGCGAATGAAATTAGTTAAACAGAGACACAGAGGAGGAATTTGCGTCAAACAAAGGTAATTTGCGTTTACTTTTTTAAATTTTAACAAAGCATAAGGATTAGCTTTGAGTCCTGGATCTAACTTTTTATTTGGCGTAGGTGCATTCAGCACAAGTACATTGAACAAGTGTACACATACATCTACAATTGTCGTTGGAAAAAAAAATTGTTGTGTATTGATTGTGATTGGCCACGCCATGACCACATGTTAAAACCCGCCATACTGTATTATCAGAAGCATCTGAGTGCCAGTTGGTACACCTCTTTAACTCTGAAGCATTCCTTTTTAGGGAAAATACTGAAAAAGCTTCCGACTTTCTTGCTACCCACGATGTCCTGGGTTCAGAACACTCCGTCTTTCTGTATTAATCACGTTCTCTGCAGCAGAAGTCGTGGCTGCAGCCTCTAAAAATATTTGTTTGACTGTCTACATTTATAGGCTTCTTGAGGGCAATAAACTATCCCAGATCACATATTATTCTTACCCTGGTCAGCCTGCACTCCATGTTTTTCTGGCCCTCTGCCACTGGCATGAAAGCAGCCTTAGTCCACTGCAGTTGGTTTTATTTCTCATCTCTTACAGTTGCCGAACTTCAAGCAAAATGCCAGCCAGGCTTCAAAATAGTTTTGTCTGTTCTGTGTTATTCCACGGCATGGTTTATATTAATCTTAAAAATCCACAAAAATCCCTTCTGTGTCTTTGGCCTGGGCGCTGGTTCATTAGAAATGTAAACACAGGGAATGTCTGTTGGATTCGTAGAAAGTTACAAGAGGGGTGAAGATTTTTTATTATTTTAAAAGGCAAGTCCGTCCATTGAGGTTTTATGTGGCCTTAGATGGTTGTGAGCACCTGTACTTCAAGCATCCAAGACCTTGGGTACTCTAGCACCCCTAAATATTGGGTTTGACCATCCCACCATCATCATCTCAGCAGTGCTTTGCAAGTCCCCAGATATTTCCCAGCAGCCAGCAGACATCTTGGTGTATTAGGAACAATTAGGGTTTTAGATTAGGTATTTAGAGAGAGGGCTAATGACACCCAATGAATAAAATAAAGAATATGTTGGCCAAGCTGAAGATAGATGAGATAATAAAAGAGGCAGGCTGGCCATTCATTCTTAAGATTCAATCTGACATGGACCTCTCTGCCCCAGTCTGCTTGAAGAAGGTGCCCAATTTCTGTTAAATACTATCCATGCCCGTCTGTACCCCATCCCAGGCCCCGCACTAGTAATAGACTTTTCTTAATAATACAGGATCTGTGTTATGTTTCATTGTTGGCTACACTGCCCAGGAGGGGTTACATATTATTTGTTATGCAAAAGTAATTCTGTCTCTTGGGGTACCTAATGCCTTTTACACACGGTCGGACTTTTGACCATGCAAAAGTCCGTCGTGAGTCTGTCGGAAGGTTCTCTATCTAAGGTCTGTCGGACTTCTGACAAAAAAAGTCAGATGGAGGCTACACACGGTCGGACTTTCCAAGAAAAAAAGTCTGACTTTTTTTCGCGGAAAGTCCAGCCGTGTGTACAAGGCATAAGTCTTCCAAAGTATTTTTAAGATCAAGACTAAAATATATAGTTTGCTTATCTAGTGTGCCAATAGACTAAATGATGCTACTTGAAATATGTCCATGGGCTGTGTTGTAGATTGGACAGCCCTGGTTTTTACTTGTGGTTAGTCTAAAGCATCCATTTTCAACCAGGGTTCCTCCAGAGGTTGTTAGGGGTTCCTTGGGCTGTGGAAATTGAACTCCCATTTGATGGTGCCTCCATAGCTCTGGGGCCAGTGCCATGTGGCAGAGCTAGTAGCATGACTCCAATTACCTTTTTAGCTGCCTGTAAGAATAGCATTCTGACCACTACAGTAAGGTTTGCATACTTATTCAACTATATCCACCAAAAACTTTTTCAAATGACCCCAATGTATTAATTTAACCAAGTGTTGATTAAGACCTAAAAACTATTTTAGGGGTACCTCTGGGGAAAAAAAAGGTTAAGAAAGGCTGTTCTAGAGTGTTTCATTATAGCTGCCAACCCATTCCCCTGCTCATTATTAGTATTTATAATCCTTAGTCAGCATACTCCCTCCTGCCGGCACTGTCCCGTTTTTCCAACTTCTGCCCTTTATCTTTGTCCTTTCACACTAGCTGGGTGACAGGTTCATGCTGACTTAATGTAATGAATTATTGAATCAGTTTTCTATTTTGACTTGGCTACCCTTTTGTACAAATAAGTATCCGTTCCTAATGTCTGCCCCCTTTTTCCTAGGCATTCCCAATTATTTTTTATTCTGTTTTTAATTTTAAAGCTAATGATAGTGAAGTTGAAAATTCAGGCAAAAAAAATGACAACCGACCAATTAGAAGTGCAAATCCTACGATAAACAGCCGTATTTGTGTTTAAAATGAACCTGTCATGAAAGAATTCTGTAGGCTTCCATGCTGACCTCTCCTTTTGAGAATTTCAAATATATTGGTTGTCTATGTCATAGGTTATCATAGGTTATCTATCCTGTCATGCTGATGCTTTGGAACCAATGCAAACTCCTTACAGACTTCAGGTCAAACCTTAAGCATCTTGTACCATTTTATCTTGGTTGATCTTTATAGTCAACATTCTCTGCATATCATAACATCAATGATATCAGAAGATCTTAATTTCCCTGTATTCATTGCAATAAATGTTTTGCAGCAATCTGAACACAAAGCACAGCGTTCTGCAGTTGAAATCAAAATCGGCAGATGAATTAATTCCATCCTCTGCAGAGCCGGGCCTAAATTAACGTTGCACTTATTTTGAAGTTCGCGTGTTACGATTAGCATCCCCCAACCTAGGACCGTTCCTCCTGTACAGGGATCCGGAGGTGCCTGGGCATCAGATAGCATAATTGCACCGTAAATAAGTGGATAACCAGCCGCGTTAATATTTTTGCTCATAAAAATGTAACATGAATATATTTGACATCTACCTTAGCAAACAAATTAATGCTAATTAAAGATTAATGCAATATAATTAGCATTAAAATGCAATTACATTACGGGTAAGTGGACCAGGAATAGAAACCTGTAACATGCCTCCCTGCTTGTTCTAACACTCTTGCTTTTGTTTTTTCTTTCAGCGAGCAGAGGAAGCGGACCATCGGGAAGCTCGCAGACTGGGGATGCGCTGGGTAAAGCTTTGGCCTCTGTAAGTTTATATTGGTTCTGTATTATTGATTACCTCTTTGATTTGCTGCTAATTGGCTGGTAGAAGCTGATACACTCCAGGCATTCTTTTTTTGTCATTGTCTTGAATTTGCATGTGCCAATTTGTATTAAATACAGTTTGTATTCTTTGCGTTATCTGTATACAATATTATAAACATAGGTAGATTCATATAGATAAAAATTCAGCACTCGTATATTAAGGGGAATCTCAGTATGTCTCAGTTGTATTATAATCAATTTCCAGGCAGATATAAAAACATCAATTCATGCAGTTGTGTATTCATTAAAAATCTTCAAACTAATTTTTATATAGTATTTTCACATCAACCTGCAAAAGGGAGATGGGTCTACAGCAAGGGTCTCCAAACTGCAGCTCAGGGGCCACATCTAGGCCTGCAACAAACTAGGGTCAGTGACAAATCCTCAATATGCACAGATTGAGGATTCACATCAGCAGAGACTGCTGACGAGGTCTCTGCTCTCCACTTGCCCCCCTGCATTGTCCAGTACAGGTTTTCCCTTGCTGCATTGGCATCATCTTCATGGTTGGTTGCTAGGACCGCTATGAACTTCCTCCACCCAGACCTGCTCCACCTCGAAGTTCCCACTCTGCTGCTACAATCCTGCTGTAAGCCTTACAGTGGTAAGGGCGACTCTTATAGGAACCCTAGTGTAAAGGGGCACTCTGATGGAGACCATGTGATGAGGTGGGGGGGTGTTGTAAATTGGGGGCTTTGATGGGGATCCTTATGCAAGGAGGACTCTGATGGGGATCCTGATGTAAGGGAAGACTCTCATGGGGACCCTGAAGTAAGGATGTAGGGACTCTGCTGAGGATCTGATGTAAATGGGGGACTTTGAGGAGGGTCCTAATGTAAGGGGTAAAGGTAGGTAAAAGGAGTGCCCAATATCCAATTAGAAGCAAAATGAAGGTGAATATGTAGTCGTTTTATTGAAAGTAGCAAAAATTATGATGATTAAGTCAACGCAAGAGTAAAACAGCAATTATCTGGATTTCAGTTTCACAGACACACCAGTTTGGGATATATCCCAACTCACCATTAGCATACAGCCGTAGCCCTGAAGAAGGGGGAGTCTTTGTTCCCCCAAAACGCATTGGCTTGATTATCTTTTTTTGCTACTTTCAATAAAACGACTACATATTCACCTTAATTTTGCTTCTAATTGGATATCAGGCGCTCCTTACCTGCCCTTACAAACATATGTGGAAACGACCTTGAGGCCATACCCAGAGGTAGCAGCCCAAGCCGCTCTATAGGGCTTACCGCCACCCTTCTGTTTAAGTTGGGTCAGAATCATTGGGAGCAAATTCTCTCAAACCCCCCCCCCCCCCCACCACCACCAATTCCCAACTCAGACTCTGATGGGGATCCTGATGTAAGGAGGGACTCTTATGGGGACCCTGATGTAAGAAGAGACTCCAATGGGGATCCTGATGTAAGGGGGGGCTTATTTATAAACCTTTTTTTTTAGCCAGCTAATATTTGAAAAATATATGAATTGGCTCTTCTACTAAAAAGTTTAGAGATCTGGTCTACAGATTTGGGGCGATGTGAATCCTTGTCAGATTTTGGCATCCATATGATAAGTGCTTTCTACACAGAACACAACAGAAGAGAGACCTCAAAAATTGCATTGTAGAGTGCTAGGAGTTTTGAAGCTTAGGAATCTAGGGAGCTGGCAATATCCTGGAGAATGCTGAGTAGCCCAATTCTCATGAGACGATGCTGCGGCACAGCAGATGATCATATTCTCCAGAGATTTGGGCTACTCAACCTTCCCCGTGATTGGAAGGAGAATGACTTCACCCAAGTAGGTGGAATCCAGGGAAAGGTAAGTATATTTGATTTTCTTTCCCCACAGGTTTTTTTTTACTTTAAAGCAGACCTTATCACTGAGGTGCAAGGTCAGCTTTAAGCTACTTTCAGCATTATGTATAGTTGAAACAGAAGTTTGACTCAAGTCTTTTTGTTTCCATTTCAAGATCTACTCACCCGATCACACCAACAACAGCTTCTCATCCAACCCTTCAACTCCAGTCGGCTCTCCGCCCTCCCTCTCAGGTATTTAATTAGCTATTATACTGTATGTATAACACAAGCAAAACATTGGAGAGTCCCTGTCTCTCAATCAGTTAGCTTTATGAATAGGTTAACCACAAGAATCCTCTTTAGTAAGAACGAGTCAACCTTTTGTCTTTAACTATAGTCGCATTAAAGTTTTTATTGCTTAACAAGCAGCACAGCACTTTGCCTACAGCTAAACCCAGACCAAAAACGTATTTTTTTTGCTTTGAAAAGAGCGAGGAAGGGTTACGATCTTTGTCAGGTTTTAATTGCTAGCAGAATGTATGAAAAAGAACAGCCAAACTGCCTTTGGAACAAGAATGATGGTGATAGATGGATGTGGCTGATTGGCCTACTTTGTATAGTGGCTTTGAATATACTTAAGTGTATTAATAGCAGTCAAGACCATCAGAGGCAGGTATAGACCAGGACAAAGGACATTCATAGAAACCTGGTAGTGGAACATTTCATTTGAAACAATAGCACAGACACGTTTCGAATGTTCCAAAAGCTCCTCATCAGGCCTTCATTTATCTGTATTTGCAGGGTGTTCTGTGCTGTTCAACTATTTAAAGTGAGGGGTATCGTTCTAAAAGGGAAACTATCGTAAAAGAAATGTGGGAAAGGGTTAAACCCCATTTGGGAGATAACCTTCACTTCCTGTGTGGCCACTGGGATAGGAAGTAAATGAAGACAACAAGGACACTGAAAATATAACACTTCCCAACACTATGCAAAAAAATACCAAACTACTAATATTAAAGAAGTATTTTTTTCCCCGCAGTAGGAACATGCCAGAAGAATAGCAGCAACATAGTTTTGCTCTATACACAGTACAGTATAAATATACTAATGTGTGACTGATTTCGACATGGAGGCATTTTACATCCTCCTAGCTGCATATGCTGTGCTGGGCACTGGGCACAGACAGTAACTGGCAGCATATGTATTATTGAAACACTTCACATAAGCGTTAGGTCTGTCTATTTGTTATACGAATGGAGAAGACTTTTTTTTTAAATGGCACAGATGGTGGATCAGGCTCCCATAGCCTGCTGCCCCAGCAATTCTGTACAATACAGGAATATAGGAGATTTCACACTTAAGACAGACACATTTGCAATTGTGTTTTTCTTTGCTGCAGTTAATTGGCACCACTTTTGCATCCAACATGACACAACTCTTTGGCAATATTTGCACCTTTGTAATCTACCTGGCCATATTCTATAGAGGGTGGTTGGATGTAGAGCCTGCGGAAGGCTTCCTTTGACAGTCTGTGACTTAAATACACATACTAGAGGGCAGCGGACCAGGTACCGAAAGCATCAATTAATCCCTGGGAAGAACCAATAGGAAAAAACGTTTCTAAGTGCACATAATATAACTGGCTTTTAATATTTATGAGTAATAACCCTGTAAATTATTGATCCAGAAAGCACCTGATTGTCTTAGAACAATGGTTCTCAACCTTTTTTTTCACTTGTGTACCCCATGACAACCCATTTCCATACATTTTGTAACAGTAGGAGGTAAAATGCTGCTGTGTCAGTGGAATGAAGGAGAGAGCTGAGAGGCTGGGGGTCAGGGACTCTATGGGGTGTAATATATTACAGTGGTTTATCTAGTATTATCTAGGGGCTTGTTTGGGGTGTGGCTTATGACACAGGATTCCCTGGATCTGGGGCTTCTATAGGATTTTGGGGCCAATGTGTGTTGAAGGGCTAGGCTTTCCACAGTCTGGTGGCTCATTAGTATGTTGCATTCCAGAGAGGGTCTCAGCAGCACTTTCAGTGCTCCAATGGAGAGTGCAGTTAAGGTGATTGTTGCTGCATAGTGGAGCAGGTTTCATCTGATGGATACACCTTGGTGAACTTCTTGTGTACCCCTGAGGTGGGTCAAGCTGATCCTGTTGGGGCCAGGACACTCAGACAAGCCTTGGGTAAGGCACCTGCATAGTCCTGCACACATTTCCTGCTGTCAAGTTCCTATTGGACAGATAACATGTAGGACCACCACTTCCCTGTTGTCCCCTAGAACGTTCCATTCCAATAATCAGGCAACTGTTCCCTGGCTGTGTTTACATATAGTTAGGCTGTGGCCTGCTCTCTTCCACTATTATTATTTTTTTGGGGGTACCCCTTACAATACCAAGGCTGGAATCACTGCCTTAGGATATCAGGAGGGATTTTTCCCCTGTTGAATAAAATTAGACCCTATAAGTTTTTTTGTTTCCTTCCTCGCCATAGGTTTAGGATTCTGTGAATGCAGATTTTCATTTTTTTTTCTATTGGTTGACTTTGAGAGACATGTGTCTTTTCATTTTAAACCTCACAATGTAAAGGCTGTAGTAATGTGTGCATTATTGAAATGCACATTTTGTGCATTGGAGCACTGTAATACCATTCTTTGGGAGTATCACCCTAACAATCACACTTGTTTTAAGTCTTATTTTCAGTCCATTGGGGTACGTTGGGAGCTCATTCAAATGAATAGGCTGCATTAGATCAGTGCATGGAAATGCATGACATAACGCTTGCATTAAATTCACCCACAGAGATAAGCTCGAGCATTCTCAAAACTCACCTATACCCAACTCCAAAACTTTTTTTAATCCATTGAGCATCGGGTCACTCATGCTTTGCAGCTCACATAGGTGAGCAAAAGAATGTCAAAGAGGTGGCATGCAGGGCGGGATATTACCCAACCTGTAGCTCACTGGAGTAAGAAAAGTGTGCAAGTTCAGAGTTCGGGTAGAGAAGAGTTTGGAGGACGCTCAAACTCATCTCTATTCCCCACAGTGGACTGCCCTGGTTTGAATTGGCCCCTGATAGGCAGAAATATCCATTATAGATAATCACTATTTCCATTGAGGATCAGATTCACCTGCTTTTTTAGCAGTTAGCAAGTTCATTAGGTACTTTTGTTCAGTTTACTTTTGTTACTCATATAATTCATACTTTAATTTCAAGTCCATGTTTTAAAGCACACATGCTAAAATAAATAGACAATACTATCCCTTTAGACGCCTACCAGACTTGCTTTTCAGAAGGAAGTGTCCTCCATTATGTCTCATACCTAATTAACATGGAGAGAAGTCTATTGGGAAAGCAAGGTGGTACAAACAGGAATCTCAAACAATGGTTCCTGTTTGTGACTTCCTGGAGAATTCCTAGAACAAGGCTGGAAAGTAAACCTTTTAAGGCTTCTTGTTCACACCAAGACCTTTTTAGGTTGAAACACGGCTTTTTATGTGGACTGGTTGTTTTTTTTTTTTTTTTTTTTTGCTGAGATGTGAACTTTTAAGCTATTTATATAGATGTGCTGATCCTGCATTTTCTGGACATTCACATGTATGACTTTGAGATTGCGGTGCATCATGTTTTAGATGCGTTTAAACTGCATTACTATTCATCCCTATGGAAGATATGTTTTGCGGGAGATTACAAAGATGTAGCAATCAGAACTTTTTAGTAATGCACTAAGCTGTACTGTATACTTGTATACTATGTGAATGGATTTTCTTCTTGTATTGAAAACCTGACCTGGACCCATCCATTTAATGGCAGAGACCACTAACACACAGCTCCCAGAATTAGCAGTGTATACACTGGTTACGTAGAATCTTACAGTACGGGGGTTCTCTTTGATCTCAGCAATTATCCCTGTATATCCCTCAGAATAACCATAACCTAGATTTGATCAAGGAATCAGTTTGTTTGTGGATCTGTGTTTCTTCCTGTATTTAAATAATGACATGCAATGAAAGAAACCAAAAGACAAATTGAAATTGCTCTGAACTTTTTCAGGTATATGTTATTTTTGAAATCTACATTATTTTTGCAATGGTATTACAGTTTCACAGTATATTCTATATTGGGATCACAGTTCTATAACTGTTTGCGTTGTTCTGTAGGCTCAATAAGGCCCCTCCAGCAGTATATGATGTTTTATTTTTATTTTATACTTACCATTTTCTGATGCCTTATGGCCAGTCACATAATGCATTGGGCCCTTTTAGTCTTTGGCTGTCTTCTGGAAATGGGTGGCTTTGTTGATGCAGAGAGCAGGACTAACGTGACTGCAGAAGCGCTCTCTTAATTAGTACACCATCCATGAGCATAGGGTGCCATGGTGAATCCCCTACCACAGGACAGGGCCATGACACCCTGCACCCTCGGTCTGTCCTTGGTCATCTGGGTTGAGTGACACTGGGCATCATTCAACCTGGAAGACTATGAACATCTTCTGGCAGTAAACAGCTATTGTGGAGGGACAGCTCAAGATTGAAGATATTGTGGTCTCCAGGGGTACATTTTGACAAATAAAAATTAAGCCTGGTGTTAGGCTTTACCTAAAGGACTGTTATTTAATTATGTTCCTGTTCACACTCAGGAGCTGGAAGACACCAGGTGTTATCAGCGTGTGTTCAGGCAGTTGGCAGTCAACTTAACACTTATTATCAGACAAAAGGCTCAACATACAAAGCATTAAATCATTATTAAACTCTCCTCTTTTTTTAATATAGTGTTAACTTCCACAGGGCAAACTCACACATTAAGCTTTCTTTGCAAAATAGGACTACATGTCCAATTATGCCAAGGGCTGTCATAAGAAATTGCGTTTTATTGCTAGTCTCTCTGCCCATAGCAGGCTGTAGTTCAAAGCGTATGTGGGACTGTCCTAATAAAGTTATTGCTTGTCTCTCTACCCACAGAAGACTGTAGTTCAAATTGCATGCTTGCCTATCCAAATAAAGTTATTGCTGGTCTCTCTGCCCACGGCAAGCTGTAGTTCAAAGCACACATGTGCATATTGTAAAAGACGTATCGGTCTCTCCTCCCACAGTAGTAGAAGACCTGTGGGCACTCCAAAAAGAAGAAGAATTTGGCACGCATAGTGGCTCATCGCCCTTCTGCCAGCCCCTGTTCCGAGCCACATTCCTCTCTGAATAATGTGTCTGGGTTTCAGGCGGACTGAAGCCTGGAAAAATGATTCAAAACCTGGACTGTCCGGGTGAATTTCAGATAGGTGGCAACCCTAGTCTATCCTTTTCTTTTTTTTCCTTCTGGGTTCTCGGCCCACAGTAGCCTGCAGTTCAAATTGCATGTGTTCCTTTCCTATCAGAGTTATCACTGTTCTCTGATCTCGTAGCAGGCTGTCGTTTACATTGAATGCATGCCTGTCCTAATAGAGTTTTTGCTGGTTTCTTGGCCCCCCCTACCCCCCCCCCCCCCCCAGCAGGCTGTAATTTAAATTGCATGCATGCCTGTCCTAATAGAGTTTTTGCTGGTTTCCTGGCCTTCCCAGCAGGCTGTAGATTAAATTGCATGCGTGCCTGTCCTAATAGAGTCTGTGTTGGTTCCCCCCCCAGCAGGCTGTAGTTTAAATCGCATGCGTGCCTGTCCTAATAGAGTTTTTGCTGGTTTCTTCCCCTCCCCCCCAGCAGGCTGTAGTTTAAATCGCATGCGTAGCTGTCCTAATAGAGTTTTTGTTGGTTTCTTGCCCCCTCCCCCCAGCAGGCTGTAGTTTAAATTGCATGCGTGCCTGTCCTAATAGAGTTTTTGTTGGTTTCTTGCCCCCCCCCAGCAGGCTGTAGTTTAAATCGCATGCGTGCCTGTCCTAATAAAGTTTTTGCTGGTTTCTTGCCTTCTTGCCCCCCCCCCCCCCTCACCAGCAGGCTGTAGTTTAAATTGCATGCGTGCCTGTCCTAATAGAGTTTTTGTTGGTTTCTTCCCCCCCCCCCCCTCAGCAGGCTGTAGTTTAAATCTCATGCATGTCTGTCATGAGGCTGGGTTCACACTGGTCCGATAAACGCTCCGACATTGGGAGCTCATGTCGCATGACATGTGAAGAGCTGTCTTAACTGGTCCAACATAAGTCGGTCCGACATTGAAAATGCTCCCTGTACTACTTAGGTCCGACTTTGATCCTACTTCAGCCCATTAAATATCATTGAAGTGGGATCCAGCCTGAGGCTGGGTTCACACTATACTACACGACAGCAGTACGACTTTCATTCTACTTTGCTCTGCGACATTGGTCCTACATTGGTCCTACATCCATCCGACTTTCATGAACAGGATACTACTTTGATCTGACTTCGTGATAGTCTGACTTGTTCTTTGACCAATCAAAACAATCCCACAGTGAGATAAATTCCTTTTACTGCTGCTGTAATCACAATGTCGGATGGTAAGGACAAGGATCCTACTTTGGTCCGACTTCAATGATATTCAATGGGGCTGAAGTAGGATCAATGTCGGACCAAAGTAATACAAGGAGTGTTTTCAAAGTCGGACCGACTTGTGTCGGACCAGTTAAGACGGCTATCATAGGGAAACATTGATTTTCACTCGTAATGCGACATGAGCTCCCAATGTCAGAGCGTTTGTCGTTTGTCGGACAAGTGTGAACCCGGCCTAATAGAGTTTTTGCTGGTCTCTCCTCACAGCAGGCTGCAGTCCATGTCGAGAGCACATATGTAAGTGTGGCTACGAACCTTTATTTTCAGCCACATTACTTTTTTTTTTTAATGCTGTTGGCTTAAAATTAAAAAAAAAAATCCTGATTCTGGTGTGTTAGCTTTGTGAATTGAGCCTATATTAAGTAAAGTAAAAAAGACCTGGCCCACATAAATCTTTTAAAATGAATCCTGAACATTTATCATAATAAAAATTCTTGCATAGCCTCCCCCATGACTGGTTCTCTTCAAGGAGAAATAAAACAGAGCAGATACAAAGAAATTCCCCGCACACCACATAAAGTGACATTGCTGTGCCTACTTGCCAAATACCGGCTCGCCAAAGATATAGTGTGGTAAGCCAGAAAGCATCTTTTTTTTTTCTCTTGGATGCATTATATGTCGTGAAACAGAGACTTGGAAAGCTGAAATCCCTTGTACCAAGCTTCTTTTTTGGAAATTGAGTTGTTTTCTTGCACGGAGTTCTCTCCCAGGCATTACCTGCCGAGTCAATGAAATCCTTTGATAGAAAGCAGCCTGGAGGAACATTATGGACTGTATCTCTGTTTTGCTACAAAAATACTTTTTTTTCCCCTAAGTATGTTTTTGGAAAGTCTCCATATGTCTGGACGGCTTGAAAAATTTGCATATATATACTAAACAACTGCAAAAGTTTTAACTAAGAGGATGCTTATGCAACTGTGTAGATAATTAACTTTTTTCCTTCTTTTAATTAGCAGGCACAGCTGTTTGGTCAAGGAATGGAGGACAGGCTTCTTCGTCTCCTAGCTATGAAGGCCCTTTGCACTCACTAGTAGGTGCTTTTAAATTTAACTTTGTGACATATTAGGACAAAAGTGTCCACAGATGTGTGCAGATTTATCATCAGAAAGGGAAGGCAATGAGAAATCATTCAACTTGTATTCTGGGTCTGTATAGATGTTTCTAACTCATTCAAGATCCTAGAGCAGAGCAGCCCTACCTTTTCCATTCCTCCAGAGAAAAAGCAAAGATCAATGATAAGCGGTTCTAACAAACTTTATAGAAAATAATCACCTGCTCCTGTTCTGTAGATAATGATATAAGCCTCGCAAGCACTTCCTGAAAAAGTGTGAAGCTTGGTGCAGAGGAAAAAAAGCAACAAGCCAGTCACATGGGGCAGGGAGAATTTCGAAAAGTACAGTTGCCCCGGTTGCAAGGATGAAGGTTTATAAAGTGAGTTTTAGATAATCCTCTCTGGCTGCAGGTTAAAAAAGGAATGCAATTTTTAGCATTAACATTAAATTACAAAATGACTTGCATGGTAATTTTATATGTTGTGTAATTTTGCTGTAAAGGTTCAGCCCAAAGAGATCTAGTACATCAGTTTTCTGTAGACTCGGTTAAATCATTTATCTCTAATGGATACCAGTGCTGAGGTTTCTGTACTCAGGGCTGCTGTTAGAAATCACGGGGCCCCCGTACAGCCTACCTGTCAGGGCCCCCCTTAATTATATCAAAACAACATTTTCACACAAATAGCTGGATTCAGGTAGGCGAGCGCAACCTTGCGGCGGCGTAGCGTATCGTATTTACACTACGCCGCCGTAAGTTAGCAAGGCAAGTACTGTATTCACAAAGTACTTGCCTGCTAAGTTACGGCAGCGTAGCGTAAATGCGGCGGGCGTAAGCGCGCCTAATTCAAATTAGGCTGAGGGGTGTTTTATGTTAATATGGGTTGACCTGACGTGATTGACGTTTTTTAGGAACGGCGCATGCGCCGTCCCTGTACATATGCCAGTGTGCATTGCGGCACAGTACGCCGCAAGGACCTATTGGTTTCAACGTGGACGTAAATTACGTCCAGCCCTATTCACGGACGACTTACGCAAACGACGTAAAATTTTCAAATTTTGACGTGGGAACGACGGCCATACATAACATTACTAGTCCAGCTATTTGATTAACTATACGCCTGAAAATGCCTTACGTAAACGGCGTATTTGTCTTGCGTCGGCCGGGTGTACGTTCGTGAATCGGCGTATCTAGTGATTTACATATTCTACGCCGACCGCAATGGAAGCGCCACCTAGCGGCCAGCCTAAAAATTAAACTTTAAGATACGACGGTGTAAGACACTTACGCCGCTCGTATCTTAGCCTAATTTAAGCGTATCTGGTTACCAGAATACGCTTAAATTTGCGTTGGCGCAGATTCTGACTTAGGCCGGCGTATCTACTCTACTGGCCTAAATCTATCTGAATCTGCCTATAAATATATAAAAATCATTCTTAGCGGACAACACAGATAACAGCTGTGTGAATTAGCCCTTTTTAAAATAGTTTTTTACATTTTTGAACAAAAAACATTTTATCGTTTTTCAAAAAAGTTGAAATGTTTTAAAATCATTTTATTTTACAATTTTTACAATTTTTTTTTTTTTTTACAATTTTGTATTTTTTTTTACAATTTTTTTTTTTTTTACAAGGGATTAAAACAATACAGGGTTAAAAAAAAAAATAATTTAACGGGACAGGGAAGCTGGCAGTTGTGTCTGTGTCTCTCCCTGCAGCTGTAGCGGCTGAAAGTTGTCAGGAGGGATAGAAACCGTTTTTCAGCTGCTGCAGAGAGCCGCACAGGGCATCCTGTAATTACCCCTCCTTCCCTCTGGTGTTTGGGTTCCCCTGTGTGCCTGGACCCCCTACAGGAGGACTGGTGCCCCCCCCTATCATCAGCAGCCCTGTCTGTACTTGTGTTACCTGGTCTGAACTCAGATACAGCCTTTGCCCAGGTGATGGAATGGATTTCCCTAATGGAGTCACTTCCTTGCTGGGCACGAGTACTGCAGAAGTTCACACAATGGTGAAAGAGACATCTCACAGGTCCAACTAGCAAGATAGCAGCCTTTTAGGAAAATGTTAAGGATTCTATGGCTGGGTTCACACTACTGCGAATTGGATGCGGGTTTCTCCACATTAAATTCACATTACAAGAGATTGTGACCAACTCTCTATGGAGTCGGTTCACATATCTCTGTTGCGGCTGGGGTCCTGTGCATCTTTGGCTCCGTTTGGGGGCCAAATTCAGGCAAACATTCGGCCTTGATTTGTCCCTGAAACGGAGAACAGGGACGCACTGGACCCCTGCTTCCAGCCGCATCCGTCTTAGATGTGAACCTAGCCTTAGTGATGTTAGTGGCAGAATCACTTCTCTGACATGACCCTAAGTATAGATAAAAAAGCCCCATCATGATTTACATAGGAAGTAATGGCATTGAGAAAATACATTTGAATGAAACAAACCTATAATGAATTTGAGAACTTTTGTTCCTGCCTTTCTCAACCTTTTTACCCCAGAGGAACCCTTTTCAGGTCATGGTACATCATGATCAGAAAGGGGTAGAAAGTTTTTTAAATAAAAGAACCAATAATATGTCATACCTACCATGTTTGACACCCACATCAGATTATTTTCCAACACTCTCTTGCTCTATATGACCATATTAATCATGAGATATATAAAACAAAAAAAAAAAGCCAGAGAAGAAACCAAGACTGTAAAAATGTTAGTGACATTTGGTAGTCAGTGGAGAACTCCTTACATTGGTAGCCAGTAGGGAATTGCCTCCTTATGCCGCGTACAGACGGTCGTTTTTTGTGATGAAAAAAAACGACGTTTTAAAAAACGTCATTTAAAATGATCGTGTGTGGGCAAAACGTCGTTTTATGTCTTCAAAAAAACGACCAAAAAAAAATTCGAACATGCTCGAATTTTTTGTGTCGTTTTTCAAAACGTCGTTTTTGTTTCACAGAAATTGACCGTGTGTAGCAAAAAACGACTTTTAAAACGACGTTTTTAAACCCGCGCATGCCCAGAAGCTAGTTATGAAGCGAGCTTCAATGGAAAAAAGTGGTGAAACGTAACCTCGCTTTGCTAGAGCATTGTGAAAAAACGATGGTGTGTAGGCAACATCGTTTTTGAAAATGATGTTTCAAAAACGTCGTTTTATTTCATGATTTAAAACTTTGTTTTTTTTCATCACAAAAAACGACCGTCTGTACGCGGCATTACATTGGCGGTCAGTGAAAAAGAACTCCTTACATTGGTAGCCAGTAGGGAAATGCCTCCTTACATTGGTGGCCAGTGAAAAAATGTCCCTTTACATTGGGGGTCAGTGTAGAAGTGACCAATTACATTGGATATCAGTAAATAAATGCCCTCTTACATTGGTGGTCAGTGAAGAAATGTTCCTTTACATTGGGGATCATCGTAGAAGTCACCAATTACATTGGATATTAGTAAATAAATGTCCCCTTACATTGGTGGTCAGTGGAGAAATGACCCCCTCTGTTGGATATCAGTAAAGAAATGTCCCCTTTCATTGGTTGACTAGTGTAGACCTGACCTTTTACATTTGATATCAGTAAGAAATTGCCTCTTATATTGTGGGTCATTGAGTGTATCAGGAGATCAATTTGCTGCTGCTCAAGGAACCCTGTCAACCTCTGAAGGGGGGCCTTAATGCTGAACTTCACCCAAAAGAGGAAGTTCCGCTCTTCCTCCTCCCCCTTCTCCTTTACATTTGGCACTTTATTTTGTTTGGGGGGAATGGGTACCTGATTTTGACAGGTATCTGCTGGCCTCTGTGATCCAAGTGGAAGTTTAGCCCCCTCCTTTCTTCACAGCCTTCTGGGACACATCACAGGTCCCAGAACAATCAGAACACAGCGGGCCATTCACAAAATGCAGCGCGGGTCATGCATGTGCAATTGGAAGCCGGTTGTGAAGCCTGAAGGCTTCACTGCCATTTTTCCATGATCAAGATTCTGGCGCCTGGATCTAAAGCCGATTAAAGATTTGTCTCAGGTGAGGACATCGCTAGATCCAGGGGCAGGTAAGTGTCCATAGATCGACTTAGGTACATCCAGCCTTTCAGATAGCTAGCATAATCATAGTATAATCTAGCATAATCATTTAGTTCTGCCACCTAGGAAGGCTCCCCAACGGCAGAACACAATAGCCCTGCAGGAGGGATTCCCCCATAACACCGACTGTGTTGATGGGGGAATCAAGCGATTTTCTTTCCTTCCACCTGTGGTGGAAAGAAAGAAAATGTAATCATCTATTGCTTGCATTAGATTTCCATGTAACCTTGCTTGAGAAAGCCTGCGCTATACAAATGTCATAAAAATAAATTAGTGTTTTGTACTGTATTACAAGACAGATTTGCTTGGGGTCCTCATAAACAGTTATTTAACTGCCTCAACCCTTCAATCCCCATCCTTTGTTGCTTTTTAGAAATCTGGGCCCAGTCATCGTAGGGATCGGGAGCTGCCTTTGTTTCTGAAGAAAGTACTGTCTATATTGTCCCCAGCCAGCAATTGCAGATGAACCTTTAGAATCCAATTGTCCTTAGTAGTGGTCAGTCACATCCAACTGGACTTGTTCTGTAATGTTGACGATGCTTTGTAGCTTCTCCACGTAACATAATTAGTTTTATTAAGGCCGGCCATAGACGGAAGGAAAGAAAATTGCGCAATTCCCCATTAACACAGTCAGGCCCCGTACACACGACCGAGTTTCTCGGCAGAATTCAGCCAGAAACTCGGTCGGAGCCGTATTCTGCCGAGAAACCCGGCCGTGTGTACACTTTCAGCCGAGGAAACCGACGAGAATCTCGTTGTGCCAAATAGAGAACATGTTCTCTATTTCCTCGTTGTTCTATGAGGAAACTTGGCTCGCCGAGATCCTCGGCGGCTTCACAAGAAACTCGACGAGCAAAACGATGTGTTTTGCTCGTTGAGTTTCTCGGCCGTGTGTACGGGGCCTTAGTGTTGATGAGGGAATCCCGCCCATGGAGCCCTTGTGTTCTCTCGGCAGGGGGCAGTTGAAGCCTTCTCCTTCTGGAGCACACAGTGATAATTACAAGTGGCTATAACAGCCACAAGCAATAATCACATGTAAAATCCTACAGGTTGGTTGTATCCAAGTTGATCAATCAATCAACTTGGATACATTTGGCTTGCCCATACATGGTTCAAATCTCATCTGGTTCCTGCTGAACGAGCCAAGATTCGGACCATCTATGGCCGCTTTAGTGTAAAGAAGATACCACAGCATTTATATCCACACGAGTAGCACCGACACCTTAACGCAATCACCACAGAAGGGGAGATGTTATTGTTTAAGAACAGGATGGAAGGTGTGAAAGTTGTGGAACACCCTGTTCCACCCTAGTTCCATAATCTCATCCTGGGTGTCAGGAAGGCATCATAGGTCTTAAGGCCTCGTACACACGATAGGTTAACCAGAGGACAACGGTCTGATGGAACGTTTTCATCGGTCAAAACCGATCGTGTTTGGGCCCCATAGGTTATAACCATCGGTTAAAAAAAAGCAAACTTGCTTTAAATTTAACCGATGGATTCCTAACGATAGGTCAAAACCGATCGTTAGTAGACACAACCATCGGTTAAAAATCCACACATGCTCAGAATCAAGTCGACGCATGCTTGGAAGCATTGAACTTCGTTTTTTTCAGCACGCCATTGTGTTTTACGTCACCGCGTTCTGACACGATCGGCTATTTAACCGATGGTGTGTGGGCACGACGGACCATCAGTCAGCTTCATCGGTTAACCGATGACAACGGTCCTTCAGACTGTTTTAATCGGATGGACTGATCGTGTGTACGAGGCTTTAATCCTTCGTTTTACATGGTTGAAGGTGTGAACTATTGTCAAAACACTGGGGTAGAAATGTCAAAACTGCATTATATGTGGAAGACAGGTGGTGTCAAAGACATCTGCCACTGTTTTCTAGACATGTGCATTCGTTTTCGTTAGAATGCATTTTCGTCCGAAAATCTGTTTTTTTCGTTATCGTTTTAACAAACGATAACGAAAGTGCAAGAAACGAAAACCGAAAGATCCGACATAAAAAATGCTTTATTTTCGTTTTCGTTGCGGTAAAAATTCGATATAGAGAGATTCGACATTATAGGGAAAAGATTCGACATCATAGAGAAACGATTCGACATTATAGAGAAAAGATTCGACATTATAGAGAAAAGATTCGACACTATAGAAATAATAGATTCGACATTACAGAGAATAGATTTAGATTTATGAGAAAATAGATTTGACATTATAGAGAATAGATTCGACATGATTACTAATCATACAACATTAGAATTCTTGTAGGCGGAATATTCGAAAGATTAGACATTCCGTCGAATATTTTTTGACCATTAGACAGAAACCAACAAAGATTCGACGTTCCGGCGAATATTCTTTTGATCATTCGACAGAAACCAAGTATTATTGGATTTTCGAACGAAAGCTATTCCCCAACGAAAAACAAAATCATTTAAAACGATTTTCGGGAGTAACTAAATAAATTTATTTTCCAAACGAAAACGAAAAAACTAAACGAAATATTCCAGTCTGCACATGTCTACTGTTTTCAACATTGCAATACAAGTCCAGTTGAATGTGATTAACTAATAATCAATAAATTAGGACCTTCACATACTTTCCAACCCTCATTTTCATATACAAGTTCAAATCTGGTTTCTGTGAGACATCCAAGACCACTCCTGTTTCAGACACCTTAATGTATGGCCCACAGTTAATAGGTTTTGCATTAATATTAGATGCCACACAAGATGTAGATGTGCAGTGAGTGATTGTCCATTGTTTATTTCATTACAGCAAAGCCGAATTGAGGACAGATTGGAAAGATTAGATGATGCAATTCACGTACTACGGAACCATGCAGTGGGGCCTTCAACGGCAATGCCAGGAAGCCACAGTGACATGCACGGATTAATCGGACCATCTCACAATGGAGCCATGGGCGGCCTGGGCTCAGGATATGGAACTGGCCTCTTGTCAGCAAACAGACATTCTCTAATGGTAAGCCAGGGATGACAAGATCCTTTCTTTCGAAGTAAAACATAACTGCATATTTGGATTCATTTTGAGACGTTGAACTGTTGAAGCACAGTGGACCCCCTTCAAGTTCACATTTACTGTTGTGACATTGTTTGGCTTGTCACACATTCCTTGTATGCTCTTTTGTTTCTTCTTTAAAGTGTTACTAAACCCACAACAGTAAAACCAGTCTGTATATGCAGTAAAGCTAAATAAATGCTAAGTAAATGGCTGTTATACTCACTGTGGAATCTAAGGGGATAATCCTCTGCATTGTGTAAATAGGATGTTTGATCCTGTCTTCTCTGATCCTCCCCTACTTTCACTGTCCTCAATCCATCTGCTGATAGGACATAGCATTGGAGGCACTCTGCACATGCTCCATTTGGTGTGTATTGCTAGAAAGTTTTTTTGGGGTGGGGGTGCATGTGATTAGCACAGGGCCAATCAGCACTGTCCAGACAGTTGGAGGAGAATGAAAACTCCTCCTACAAGCTTTACCAGACACTGATAGAAGTCATAAGACTGCTATATACTGCTGATGAGAAAATATATTTTGCTGTTTATATTTACTAAAATAATTGCATTTCCATGTTCTGTATACTGTGGGAGACCAGATATAGTGAATGCAGGCTCCTGGGTTTAGTAACACTTTAACTGAAAGCAAATAAGTATGCATTCTGAGACCTTTGATTCCTGCACTCCAAAGATAAACTTACTGGGCTAGATTCAGATAGATTAGCGGATCTTTAGATCCGCGTAATCTATTTGATTTACGATCCGCCGGCGCAAATTTGAGCGGCTAGTGCAGTATTCAGAAAGCACTTACCTCGAAACATGCGTCGGCGGATCGTAATTTCCCCGGCGGAATTCAAATTCCGCGGCTAGGGGGAATGTAGTATTTAAATCAGGCACATCCCCGTGCCGATTTAAATGCGCATGCGCCGTCCGCGAATTTTCCCGGCGTGCATTGCTCCCAATGACGTCGCTAGGACATCATTGGTTTCGGTGTGAACGTAAATTCCGTCCATCCGTATTCGCGACCGACTTATGCAAACGACGTAAAAATTCAAAACTCGGCGCGGGAACGACGGCCATACTTAACATTGGATACGCCGCATATAGCAGGGGTAAGTATACGCCGGAAAAAGCCGAACGCAAACGACGTAAAAAAAAAGCGACGGGCGGGCGTTCACTTCTGAATCGGAGGATCTCCTCATTTGCATATTTGTCGCGTATACAAATGGAAGCGCCACCTAGCGGCCATCGGGAGATTGCAGCCTAAGATCCGATGGTGTAAGTCAATTACACCTGTCGGATCTAAGGGAGATCTATGCGTAACTGATTCTTATGAATCAGTCGCATAGATCCGACCGTCGGATCTCAGCGATACGACGGCGTATCAGGAGATACGCCGTCGTATCTCTATCTGAATCTCCCCCACTGTCTTAAAGGGGTTGTAAAGGTTCATTTTTTATTTTCTAAATAGGTTCCTTTAAGCTAGTGCATTGTTGGTTCACTTACCTTTTCCTTCGATTTCCCTTCAAAATCTTTGACTGAATTTCTCACTCCTGTTTCTCCTCAGTAAGCTTGCCCCCATCATCCGAGCCGTTCTGGCTGGGGGTTAGTCAGCGTGCTCGCCCCCTCCCTTGGGACTACATCCCTTTCTGACTAACCCCCAGCCAGAATGGCTCGGATGATGGGGGCAAGCTTACCGAGGAGGAACAGGAGTTGAGAAATTCAGACAAAGAAAAAAAACATTTAGAAGGGAAATCGAAGGAAAAGGTAAGTGAACCAACAATGCACTAGCTTTAAAGGAACCTATTTAGAAAATAAAAAAACAAACCTTTACAACCCCTTTAAATTGCTATGCAGTGTCAGATATTCCTCTATGTATAGATTTGTATTTGCAATCATAGGTTCTAGCAATATATATTGTTTTTTGGGTTTGCCAACACTTAAGCCAAAGAGCAAAATAATAAGAACAACGTATCAATAATCAGACATTTCTAGAGACAGGAGGTCTATAATATCAGGTAAAGGCTCCTTGTATTAGAGGTGGGGTTTTCACACTACAGAGGTTGATTGTTGTTGGTGTTGGATTACTTGGAATGAACTTTTGAAGATTTTTTTCACAGACTTTACTCATTCATGTGGACTTTATTTATGTCACTGATTCACATTTAAAGCGGGAGTTCACCCATAAAAAAATGTTTACCCTTAGATTGATGCTCATTTTGTCTAGGGGAATCGGCTAGTTGTTTTAAAATCGAAGCTGTACTTACCGTTGTAGAGAGCGATCTTCTCCGCCGCTTCCGGGTATGGTCTTCGGGACTGGGCGTTCCTATTTTGATTGACAGTCTTCCGACAGGCTTCCGACGGTCGCATCCATCGCGTCACGAGTAGCCGAAAGAAGCCGAACGTCGGTGCGGCTCTATACTGCGCCTGCGCACCGACGTTCGGCTACTTTCGGAAAATTGTGACGCGATGGATGCGACCGTCGGAAGCCTGTCGGAAGACTGTCAATCAAAATAGGAACGCCCAGTCCCGAAGACAATACCGAAAGCGGCGGAGAAGATCGCTTTCTAAAATGGTAAGTACAGCTTCGATTTTAAAACAACTAGCCAATTCCCCTAGACAAAATGAGCAGGAATCTAAGGTTAAAATTTTTTATTTCCGGGTGAACCTCCACTTTAATACTGTTCTATATGGTATAAGCGCAGCTCTGATTTTGTTTATGCTTCAAACATATACAAAATACCTTAATAAATTGTTCGCTTGTGTATACTGTTTAGTCTCAGAACCCCCCCCCCACTTTATTCTCCAATAAATACATGGGAACTTCTAAATCTTCATCTCATAGCACTTAAAAAGTTGAAGATAGATGAGGTCCCTCTCTCGTGTAGCTGCTTGTTCTTTCCAAACGTATTATTTATTTGCTTAAGAAATTACCAGGCGCACCTGACGTCTCAAATTTATTATGCTTTTTTTGTGTCCTTGAAAAACCTAAGAACACAGAGTTAGAAAAGCAAAAACTTGGAAAATAAAAGTATTGAGCAGGTTCATCTCTCTGTGCCATCAGAACTACTGCCATGTATGAGAATGTGACGGGTAGGGTGACCACATGTCCTGGATTGCCCGGGACTGTCCCGCATTTTGCAGGTCTGTCCCGGGCACATTTATTCCAGGACAATACAGTGTCCCGGAATGAAACTGACACAGACACCCCCTGGGCCAATCTGATGCCCCCAAAAAAGGCAGCCACATCACCACTTTACTCACTGACAGTACTTGTCCTGGCCGGGAATGCCTGTGAACGCCCCCTGTGTGTGATTGGAGAAATCATAAATCCCGCCTCTTGTGTCCAATCACTGTGCTGTGATTCATTACAGCATAAGCTGATTTTTGGGAAGGGAAGGGAATGGTAGTTTGGAAATGTGGTCACCGTAGTAACGGGAGAATGGAAGAATTACAGATATCTCTGCTTTCTGCGCCAATATAAATGAATAGAAAGATAGATAGATACATTAGAGTGATTTCAGACCTGACTTGTGAAAGTAAATGAATTTGGAAGAGTAAAAAACAAAAGAAGAGTAACATCAATTTTGAAGCTGGCCTTTGAACACGTTGATAAGTTCCACACCACACATTGTGGAAAGAAGCAAGAAAAAAAAACAGGGGGGGGGTAAAAAAAACGGGAACACAGAGGATATGGTAATTTTTTCCACATTGCCGTCATCAGCTCTTGAAACAGTCTATAAGTTTTCTGTCTTCACCCATCTGCAGTGAATAAAGCAGCAGTAGGAGGTATACCGTGGAAGTAAATTCCAAAGCAGATTCAGCCAGAGTATTTTTCTAGGGATAATTCAATGTAATACACACTGTTGCGGTCCAGAAATGGAATATTTGAGTTCTGAATGGACACCGGCTGAATCACGCACCTACTTCATATACCTTCTGGAGGCTCTTACTGCACAAATTCCTGGCCGTACTTTGGGCCAGATTCAGGTAGAAGTGCGACGGCGTAACGTATCGTAGATACATTACACCGCTGCAAGTTTTCATCGCAAGTGCCTGATTCACAAAGCACTTGTGATGAAAACTACGCCGGCGGCCTCCGGCGTAAGCCTGCATAATTTAAATGGGCGTGTGCTCCGTTTCGTAACTCCCGCCGTGCTTTGCGCGAAGTGACGTCATTTTTTCGAACGGCGACGCACGTAGCGTACTTCCGTATTCCCGGACGTGTTACGCAAACGACGTGAAATTTTAAATTTCGACGCGGGAACGACGGCCATACTTTAGACAGCAATACGTTTGCTGACTAAAGTTAAGGCACCCAAAACGACGACTAACTTTGCGACGGGAAACTAGACTAGCGGCGACGTAGCAAACGCGAAAAACCGTCGTGGATCGCCGTAACTCCTAATTTGCATACCCGACGCTGGTTTACGATGCAAACTCCCCCCAGCGGCGGCCGCGGTATTGCATCCTAAGATCCGACAGTGTAAAACAATTACACCTGTCGGATCTTAGGGATATCTATGTGTAACTGATTCTATGAATCAGTCGCATAGATACTCTGAGAGATACGACGGAGTATCTGAGATACTCCGTCGTATCCCTGCTGTGAATCTGGGCCCTTGTTTCTGGGCCTCCCCCTTACAAAATGCCTTAACAAAGTCATTACCTTCAGGGATCTGAATCCCCCCTGTCTACCTTATAGAGATACAATTGGGGAATAGTGACAGTTACTGCAGCAGGTGGGTGGAGCTGGGAACCCTGGAGGATTTATCTTGCTTTTGGACCCTCACAGACAGACTGTATAGGAAGCCTTATGCCATTCAGCTTGCTTGCAAAAGCAGCTCTGGACTAAATCCAGATAATGGAAATATGTAACCTTTATCATTTCAATATAAATCTTTAGTTATAAGCATATTTGTCACATAGTTTATTGTGTGAATGTCCTTTTAAAAATGTTCTTTAAAATGAAACTATAGTTACTTGCAGTTTTAGCTAGAGTGGGAAGGGTTACAACTTCTGATAGGATTACATTTCTGTTTCTGTCCGTATTGGAGACGTTTTTTTGAATTTCCTGTTCCCAGAGATACATCAGGACGTAAATTGAAACCTCCTCAAAATGAGGGTAAATCCCAACTCTGACAGTCATCATTGGAAGTGTTCCCATTGGAAGATTTGTCACTGGAACAAGGGACCCGTATGAACATTTTCCCTTGGCACCAGAACAAGTATTCCCATTGGAAGGGTTCTTGTGGTCACCAGATCAAGTGTCCCCCATTGGAAAATTTCCCCTCAACACTAGAACAAGTGTTCCCATTGGAAAGTTTCCTTTTGTCACCATAACAAGTGCCTCAATTTGACGATTTTTCCCTGTCACTGGAGCAAGTGTTTCCATTGGAAGGTTCCCTCTTGTCACCATAACAAGTGTGCCCATTGGATGATTTCTCCTTGTAACTGGAACAAGTGTTCACATTGTAAGGTCTCTTCTTGCCACCATAACAAGTGTTCCCATTGGATGATTTCTCCTTTAACTGGAACAAGTGTTCCCATTGTAAGGTTCCCTCTTGCCACCATAACAAGTTTTCCCATTGGACAATTTCTCCTTGTCACTGGAACAAGTGTTCCCATTGGAGGATTTCTACTTGTTACTGGAAAAAGTGTTCCCATTGGAAGGTTTCCTCTTGTCACCATAACAAGTTTCCCCATTTGATGATTTATCCTTGTTACTGGAAAAAGTGTTCCCATTGGAAGGTTTCCTCTTGCCACCATAACAAGTGTTCCCATTGTTCGATTTGTCCTTTTTACTGGAACAAGTGTTCCCATTGGAGGATTTCTACTTGTTACCAGAAAAAGTGTTCGCATTGGAAGGTTTGCTCTTATCACCATAACAAGTGTCCCCATTGGATGATTTCTCCTTGTTACTGGAACAAGTGTTTCCATTGGAAGGTTTCCTCTAGTCACCATAACAAGTGTCCCCATTGGATGATTTCTCCTTGTCACAGGAACAAGTGTTTCCATTGGAAGGTTCCTGTTGTCACCATAACAAGTGACCCCTTTGAACAATTTCTTCTTGTCACTGGAACAAGTGTTCCCATTGGAAGGTTTCCTCTGGTCTTCCTAAAAAGTGTCCCCATTGGACGATTTCTCCTTATCACTGGAACAAGTGTTCCCATTGGAAGGTTTCCCATTATCACCGAAACAGATGTACGCATTGGAAGATTTACCCTCTTTACTGGAACAAATGTCCTCATTAAGGTTCCCTCTCTTCACCGGAATAAGGGTCCCTATTGGAAGATTTCCTCTTCTGTTTTGACAATCTTAACATTTTGAATTTTTCTCGCATTCTCCCCCTTTGATAAAGACCAGAAGTGACAAAATCCTCTGCATTGGTGACACAGGCAGATGTTCTTTCCCAAACTAATAAAATAAGAATTTAGGGCCAGATTCACAACCAGCGGGCGCAACTTAACTTTTCCGATTTAAGTTACACCGCCGCAATTTTTCTGCCTAAGTGCCCGATCCACAAAGCATTTACCTGGAAATTTGCAGCGGTGTAACTTAAATCCGTCCGGCGCAAGGCGGGCCCAATCGAATGGGGCAAATCCCATTTAAATTAGGCACGCTCCCACGCCGGACGTACTGCGCATGCTCCGTCGGGTAAATTACCCGACGTGCATTGCGCTAACTGACGTCGCACCGACGTCATTTGCTTAGACGTTAACGTAAATGGCGTCCAGTGCCATTCACGGACGTCTTACGCAAACGACGTTGATGTTTAAATTTCGACGCGGGAACGACGGCCATACTTAACATGGCTTAAGACAACTAGGGCTAAGCCCTAGTTTTACTCGGCGTAACTCGACGGAAACGACGTAGAGTTAGATCGACGGGCCGTTCGTAACGTTCGGGGATCGCCGTAAGTCTTCATTTGCATATTCTATGCCGGCCGCAATGGCCTCGCCATCTAGCGTCCGGCCTAGAATTGCATCCTTAAGATCCGACAGTGTAATTCAATTACACCTGTCGGATCTTAGGGCTAGCTATGCGTAACTGATTCTATGAATCAGCCGCATAGTTAGAAACAGAGATACGACGGCGTATCAGTAGATACGCCGTCGTATCTCGTTTGTGAATCTGGCCCTTACTTAGTATTTGATTTAAACTAAAGCAGAACTCTAGGGAACAACTATGCAAATAGGGGTGGTTTTACCTGCTCAAGAACTTGTATTTTTGGACATCTACTTCTGGGATTAACATTGTTTTGGTTTTTCTCTTCTGCAGCGAAGTGACATATAAAGGTCTTTTCTCTCCCCAGCCTGAGACTGGGCAGGCAAAGGACAAGCAGATGACTAATGAGTTCATCCCTTTGTCACTTTGCTATATGCTCCTATAAGCATGAATTTTGTTAGCACATGAGTACTTCAGCACAACTGATTGGCTCCTTCTGCTGCTTCTTCTGCTAGTCTGAAGTCTGCTGTTCAGGGCATCAGGCCAGTGCAAGAGTCTGATACCATGTCAAATTCCATTACTTACACTGCTTGCATTTAAAAAATAAATGTAATGATGTATGAATGAATACAGAGGTGAATAAATGTGTGTCTTTTATACTGTATCTGCGTAGAGCTCAGTTTTAATGACTATCTGTCATGAATTCAGGCCTGAGTTTGTAAAAATTATGCTGCATGTATATAAATTTCAAATGACCTGTTTCTGGAAAATTTTATTCTACATGTTCCCAGCTATGGAGGTCTGTTCCACACCATCAACACCTCCCAACATTATATAACCTCTGCTAGGCTTTTGCTTTTTACATTTGTTTGCTTTTAGTGGCCCCTTGCCGGGAACGTTTCCACATATAATACGTCCGTTTCGTCCAAGTCAAATGAAGTCATGGAATAGCTTGTCTTGTAGGACGTAGAGTCAAAGCTAATGAAGTCATTTACCACTGCCATATGTTGTTTTATTTTTTATTTTTTGTAAATGCTCATTTAAATCCTTCTCAAACCTCTGTTTGAGAAAACTTTAGATGTGGATATTTACCACGAACCTGTCACTTCCAAAGCAAGACAAAACCCTCATACATTCTTGGCAGTAGCCCCTGAACCTAGCAGTCTCTTTGGCATCATACAGTGCAATGTACCTTTTCTTTGGTCTCCTTTGTCATGTGCATTGCATTTTGGCATGCAAGAGCTCCTAGAACCTTAGTTAAAATGTTCACAGATTTAGGGGATTCCTGGAGAAACTTATTTCATCAAATAAAAATGTGGTGGCCTTGACCTTGTTTAAATCAATGTTTAATAACCAAGAGATCAGAAGCTGCTAAGGAACGTCATGCATCAAGATGATTTTTGGATGATCTTTGCTACACTATATGGACTAAGGGTTTGTCTACACCTGTCAGTCACACTTGAACAGCTTGTTGGACATCCCATTCCAAAATTATGGGAATTAATATGGAGTGGAAAGCCTTCAGGGAAGTATTTCAGCATCACTTTGGAGTGTCTCTGTGGGAATTTGTACCTATTCAATTATAAAAACACCTGTAAGGTCGGTTACTGATGTTAGACCTTGCTCTTAGGCCGCATACACACGGTCGATCAAAACCGATGGAAACGGACTGAAGGACCTTTTCATCGGTCCAAACCGACCGTGTGTGGGCCCTATCGGTCAGTTATCCTTCGGTCCAAAAATTTAGAACTTGCTTTAAAATTCAACCGATGGACGCCTAACCGATAGGTCAAAACCGATGGTTAGTACGCAAAAGCATCAGTTGAAAACCCATGCATGCTCAGAATTAAGTCAACGCATGCTCGGAAGCATTGAACTTAAATTTTCTCTGCACGTCGTTGTGTTTTACGTCACCGCGTTGGACTCGATCGTTTTTTTTAACTGATGGTGTGTAGGCACATCAGACCATCAGTCAGTTTCATCGGTTGACCGATGACAACAGTCCTTCGGACCGTTCTCATCGGATGGACTGATCGTGTGTACAGGGCTTTAGACCTGGTGTTCGGTAGGGTTGAGGTTAAGGTTTTGCGCAGGCCATTCTTTTTCCTCCACACCAAACTCATGAAACCTGATGTTGGAAAAGAAAAGCTGTCTCGCAATGGACATTGTAGTTCTTCTCAATGGTGTTGATTTGAGTTGCGGTCAGGGTTCTGTTCAGGACACTTTAAATCCTTCCACACAAACTCAATGTCTGTCTGATTTAATGATTTACTGATCACCCTTTTTTTTTCTATTTCTTTTTATTCACACTATAGAGAACACAACAAGGCCTGTCAAAGCCCTGCATGTAATAAAAGGTGTTCTGTAGGAACAGTTGCTTACTTATTATGACAGCCAGTTAGCATCCATCAGTAATTTCCAAAGTCCACATTTGAGTATACAAACTTTCTGTTATTTATTTTATTACAGATATTTATATAGTGCCAAAAATGTACACAGAACTTTATATACTGTAATGTACATTTACATCAGTCCTTACCCTTGAGTAGCTTATAGTCTAATGCTGGCCATACACTACACGAAAAATCGCCTGAACGAACTTTCGAAAAATGAAAGTTTTTTCGTGAGCGCAAATCATGTAATGACTGATAAATCGTTCAGTGGACATAAAAAAAAAAAAAATGGTTATTTTTTTTTTACATATACCTAGTGCAGAAAGTTTGGAGGGGAAACACATTAACCTTCCGTTTTATCGTTCATTCGGCAGAACATTTCCAAACTTGTTCTTCGTTTTTTGGGGTCAAAAATGTCCCAACGATTATCGATTTTGTGCCCATTAACTGTTCGAAAAACGAAAGATCTTTCTTAACGACCGAATGTCGGCCAAATTTTCATATAGTGTATGGCCAGCATAAGCCAGTGGTCATCAACCCTGTCCTCAGGGCCCACTAACAGGCCAGGTTTGCAAGATAACTGAAATACATCACAGGTGATATTATTTGCTGCTCAGTGATTGCAGTATTCTATTCTGCATCTCCCCAAGGTAATACATAAAACCTGGCATGTTAGAGGGCCCTGAGGACAGGGTTGATGACCACTGGTCTAAGGTCCCTCTCTCACATGCATATATAAACATATTAGAGCCAAATAACCTGTCAGCACATCAAGAGGTGTGGGAGGAAACCCACTTAAATGCCGCGTACACGCGATCGGACATTCCGACAACAAAACTGTGGATTTTTTTCCGACGGAATGGTGGCTCAAACTTGTGTTGCATATACATGGTCACACAAATGTTGTCAGAAACTCTAAACGTTAAAGCGGAGCTCCGCCGTTAAAAAAATATTAAAAGCCAGCAGCTACAAATACTGCAGCTGCTGACTTTTAATATATGGACACTTACCTGCCCAGGAGTCCAGCGACGTCTGCAGCAGGAAGATGAGCAATCGCTCGTCTATCTGTTGCCCCCACCGCCATCCTCGGTTCCCTATGGCGCATGTGCGATTCGAGCTGCGCCGTCCTCACTGGTCCCCATTGTGTTTAGGGAGCCGAGTGTTTCCCAGAACACAACGGGCGGGTGCAGGAAGTGACGAACTACCCGCAGAATACCCACAGGAGGACTCCAGGAAGTGGGTGCAAATACCTGTCTTAGACAGGTATCTGCACCCCCTCCCCCTGAAAGGTGTCAAATGTGACACCGGAGGGGGGAGGGTTTCCGATGAGCGGAAGTTCGCGGTGACGTGGCGGTGACGGTGACGCGACGACGTGCGCAAACCAGGAAGTTCAATGCTTCCACGCATTCGTCTAATCAATTTGACGCATTCGCGGGATTTCGGTCCGCTGGTTAGACGTAATAACCAGCGGACATGTCTGATTAGGCGTATTAACCATCGGACATGTCCGACGGACATGTTTCCAGCGGACAAGTTTCTAAGCATGCTTAGAAACTTTTGTCCGCTGGAAACCTGTCCGCTAGGCCATACACACGGTCGGACATGTCCGCGGAAACTGGTCTGCGGACCAGTTTCAGCGGACATGTCTCCTCGTGTGTACGGGGCCTAAGGCTTTTTAACGTTGCTCCTGCTATTAGGTGGCACAGCCAATGTTAAGTATGGACGTCGTTCCCGCTTCGAAATTTGAATTTTTTGCGTCGTTTGCGTAAGTCGTTCGCGAATAGGGCTGGACGTAATTTACGTTCACGTCGAAAACCAATGACGTCCTTGCGACGTCATTTGGAGCAATGCACACTGGGATATGTACACGGACGGCGCATGCGCCGTTCGTAAAACACGTCAATCACGTCAGGTCATCACATATTAGCATAAAACACGCCCCCCCTTCCACATTTGAATTACGCGGGCTTACGCCGGCCCCATTTACGCTACACCGCCGCAACTTACGGAGCAAGTGCTTTGTGAATACTGCACTTGCTCCTGTAAGTTGCGGCGGCGTAGCGTAAATACGATACGCTGCGCCGCCGTAAGAAGGGGCGCAGCTACCTGAATCTAGCCCAATAAGTCCTACCACTGTGCTGCCCACATGTTCATGCATTAGTCCCAATGTGTTTGATCTTTTCCTCCTCTACACCCACATATATCAAAATTGGGTCAATTCTATTACATCAGAAGAGCAATTATTGCTTTCTTGTGAACTATTCATCTGCAATATTCTGATGAGGAGGAATGGACATCCAAAGGTCTTCATTTTCTTTATATTCTTACACATGTGCCTGTTACAAGCAAGAGGCCCCCCAAAACATAGGGAAAGTTATTTTACTGAATGGCATCAAGACTTTCTTATGTGGCCAGTTATAGGATGCAATTTTCTTTTAACTGTATGCACAATCATTCCTTACAAAAATAAACAATTCCCAAAGACGATCCATTTCATATACTAAATTGAGCATTCAGCGTGATTTTCCAGTTTATATATGTTTCTCTCCCTATTTTGTTCACTTCCTTTATGCATTTAATGAATCCTTCAGTGGAGGAGAAAAAAAAGTGACTTGAAGCTAATGAAGAATTGTTGTCTGCGGGTTACCCCCCTCCCCCAGTCTACCCTGATTCTTGTTTCCCCTGTAGTCCTGATCGGAAACAGCTGGCTTTTGTTTAAAAAGCTGTTTTGTGAAAAAAAAAAAAAGTCTAAATCTCAAGAAGCAGAGCTGAGGTCATCAGTAAAGCAGGTGCTGAGGAACAGACTGGAATGCAGCGAGCGCAGCTTAATAGGGAACGTTCACAGGCTCCCAGCAATGTAGACTGCAGCATAGAGGGGAAGATGTATTGACCCTTAGGGCCCTTTCAGACGTCCGCTCCGTTCGTCCGCTTATTACAAGTCCGTTTACGGACTTGTAATGGTTCCCTATGGGATCGCGTCCGTTAGCGGATGGAGCATCCGCTAACGTCCGCGACCATCCGCGTCCGTCAGGATCCGCTTTTGCGGACGGAAGAAAACCCTATTTTTCCGGTCCGTCTGCATCCGATTCCCCATAGGGGAGAGCGGAGGAGAGACAGGGCGGTCTCTGCACAGTGTGCGGGGACCGCCCTATCCGCCGACAGCTCAGCGGGGATTACGGATGATCCCTGCTGAGCTATTGCGGACAGACGGAGCGGACACAAAAACGGTCCGCTCCGTGTCAAAGAGGCCTTAGGGTCCTTTCACACGTGCGGACCGTTTTTTAGGCCCCTTTCACATTGGGGCGTTTTTCATGCGGTACAGCGCTAAAAATGCCCTGTAGTGTTTAATGTGAAAGCCCAAAGGCTTTCACATTGAAGCGGTGCGCTAGCAGGAGCGCTCCAAAAGTCCTGCTAGCCGCATCTTTACCGCGGTATAGGAGCGGTGTGTTCACCGCTCCTATACCGCGCCTTCCCATTGAAATCAATTGGAAAGCGCGGTAATACCGGGCGGTATTGAACCCTTTTTCGGCCGCTAGCGGGGGTTAAAACCTTACCGCTAGCGCCCGAATATCGCGCTAAACACGACTGTATAGCCGCGCTACAAATAGCGCGGCTATACCGCCACCGCGGCTCCACGCTGCAATGTGAAAGCAACCTTAGATCAGTTTTTTATCATCAGTTGATCAGTTTTTTATCATCAGTTGATCCGTTTTTCATCCGTTTTACATGCGTTTTTCATCAGTTGTAATCCGTTTTTCATCCGTTTTTTCATCCGTTTTTTCATCCGTTTTTTTTTTTTGTTAGAACTTTATTTTTATTACATATTTTGATGAAAAACGGATGTTAGCGGATCGGATGTTAAACGGATCGTCCGCTAACATCCGTTTTTCGTCCGTTCCGTTTTTTTGACGGAAGAAAAATAGGGTTTTCTTCCGTTCAAAAAAACGGAGCTTAACAGAGACGGATGTTAACAGACGTTAGCGGATGCTTATCCGATAACGTACGCTATCCCATTGGAAAGCATTGCAGTCCGTAAACGGACGTATGAAAAAACGGACGAACGGTCCGCACGTGTGAAAGGACCCTTACCCAAGATTTGTGTCCCTGGAAATGTCCCTAGCTTGGCACACCAGTCAGCTTTCCTGGAAAATTCAATTCTTAGGTGTACCTGTTATCTTGTTTTTTTTTCAAGAGCAGAACGGTAGGCAGATATACCCCTGTTTAAGACAATTATAAACTCATTAAAGCAGTTCTCCAGTCTGTAACAACAAAAAAAATCTAAATCAGCAGCTACAAATCCTGTAGCTGCTGACTTTAATAATAGGACATTCACCAGTCCATGGATCCAGCGCTGTCCTCACCTGGGCTAGCGATTCACTAGCCTTCGGGTTCCCAGTGCTGGCATCTTAATTGTCAGCACCCAGCTGCGCTTTGTGAATGGTCCCGCGGTCTCCTGGAACCTGGAACCTGTGAAATGTCCCAGAAGACTGCGGGAGGGGGAGTGGAGAACTAGGCAATCCAAGCTGAAGTGGGAGCAGGTACATGTCAAAACTAGGTAACTGCTCCCCACAACACCCCCCCTTCCCCCCCAAAAAATTATGTGCCAAATTAGGAAGAGGGGAGGGGAGGAGGACTTAAAGGGGTTGTAAACCTTGGTGTTTTTTCACCTTAATGTATCCTATGCATTAAGGAGAAAAAACAACTTGCTGTGTCTGGCCCCTCCGAGCCCCCGTTTTACTTACCTGAGCCCCGAATTTCCATGGGCACGATACCGCACGGTTCTCTCCACCTCTTCTCGGCTCTTCATTGGATAGATTGATAGCAGAGCATCCATTGGCTTCAGGGGGCGGGGCCGAGCAATACACTCTGCGTCTATGGACGCCAATTTTATGACATAGGAGCGCACCCGCAAGGTAACCCCTCGGGAGAGAGCTTCCCAGGGGGGGTTAGCTATTGCGGGGAGGAGCCACGAGAGCCGCCGAGGGACCCCAGAAGAGGATGTTCGGGGGCACTCTGTGCAAAACAAACTGTACAGTGGAGGTATATGACATGTTTGTTATTTTAAAAAAAAGAAAAGGAACCCATAGTATCACTTTAAAGCAAAACTTCACCTTTGGGTGAAGCTGCACCTTAAAAAACCCTGAAGGTCTATTCAACTGTTTGATACAGCAGAACTCTTACATTTTTCTGCTTGAAAATGGAATGCTCTACTCAAGTTTTTATCAACCTTTTTACCCCAGAGGAACCCTTGTAATTCTCTACAGGCTTTAGGGAACGCCTGCTAAAACCAATTTATTGATCAAAATGCACCTTACATTCATGGCTAGTGGGAAGAAAGCCCCACTTACAGTGGTTGTCAGCATTCTCCCCTTACAGACAGATTCAAAGATTATTGGTGTCATGCCGCTGGCTCTGCCAACTAGTGTTGGCCCCAGAACTATGCAGGCACCGTAGAATGGGAGGTCAGTTAGTCACAGCTTAAAGCGGAGGTTCAACCTCAAACTGAACTTTCTATCTATCATTTCTGCAGCCTCAATAAATGCCTGTAGCGTTGTCATTTTTTCAAGATCTGTACCCTTACCTGTATTCAGCCTCACTTCCGGGTCTTCTTCCCTGCGGGGAGTGGGCATGTCGCTCCTTTTCCCTGACGACTCGAGGCGTAATGGGAGCTGTGCGCAAGGTCTCCTGGGAGTGACGTTTCAACACTCACAGGAGACCATCCGAAATAGCTAGGCGTGTATTCTCACGCTAGCTCGAGTGTCGCGGGAAGCGGGTCACATGCAAAGCGCGTCATGTGACGAGGAATCCAGGAAGTGTTTGCTTGTGGGCTTCACAATGACCACAAGCAAGATGGAAAAGCCCAGGACGATTTTTTAGAACTTCTTCTTTTGGACGAAAACGGAACAGAGGAACGGACGAGCGGCTAGCAAGTGAGTAGTACCATGCTATACAGATTACAAAGCATTGCTGATTTTCCAAAAAAATGCGGAACCTCCGCTTTAAGGAACCCTAGAACCCTAACTTAAAAAGGAGCCCTAGTGTTCCACGGGACTCTAGTTGAGAATGGAGCTCTACTGCATTGCATAGGCTTGTTAAAACTTGCATTGAGGATTGAGAATATGGATGTTCTACGCACCTCAGAGGTTCACAGGTTGGGGCAGGTCTCTGATCAAGCCGTAGGTGAAGTGGAGAATAGTGAAGTCACTGACCTCAGATCAAGGATTCATATTGCTTCCAGCTCAGTGTCCCACCTCTGATGAAAGGTGACCCTAGTCATTTTTTTTAGCTTTTAGCAGCCACAATGTCTGTTGATGTACTAGTCCAGTGCAGCCACAAGGAAGCTGGACATTTTGGCATATTTGAGATGTCTGATGACATACTATGTGTGCCCTGTGAGCAGGGCCGGCCCTATGATGGGACCGGGTGGTACCATGGGTACCAGGCAGCACTTTTAGGGGGGCAGCATACTGATGCCCGCCAGCCTGTTCCGCCACCCAAATAAAATTGATGTCCTTTTTTTCCCACAAAGAAAGCTTTCTTTTGGTGATATTTGATCACCTCTGCGGTTTTTATTTTTTGTGCTATGAATATATATATTTTTTTAACTTTTTGCTATAATAAATATCCCCCAAATTTTTAAAAATAAACTATTTTCTTCAGTTTAGGCCAATATGTATTCTTCTACATATTTTTAGTACCAAAAAAAAACACAATTAGCGTACATTGATTAGTTTTTGCAAAAGACATTGTGGCCGCCGGCAATTCACAGGTCCCTTTATACTCCTGGATACTTGTATAGAGTCATGACATGTCCTTTTTATACGCCTATATGCATGTATAGAGCCATGACAGGCCCTCTTTATACATCTATAGAGCCATGACAGGCCCTCATTATACTCCTTTATACATGTATAGAGCCATGACAGGTCCTCTTTATACTCCTATATACATTTTTAGAGCCATGGCAGGTCCTCTTTATATTCCTTTACATGTAAAGAGTCTCGACAGGTCCTCTATATACATGTATAGAGTCATGACAGGTTCTCTTTATACATCTATAGAGCCATGACAGGCCCTCGTTATACTCCTTTATACATGTATAGAGCCATGACAGGTCCTCTTTATACTCCTATATACATTTTTAGAGCCATGGCAGGTCCTCTTTATATTCCTTTACATGTAAAGAGTCTCGACAGGTCCTCTATATACATGTATAGAGTCATGACAGGTTCTCTTTATACATCTATAGAGCCATGACAGGCCCTCGTTATACTCCTTTATACATGTATAGAGCCATGTCAAGTACTCTTTATAGTCCTATATACATTTATAGAGCCATGACAGGTCCTCTTGATATTCCTTTACATGTAAAGAGAAATGACAGGTCCTCTATATACATGTATAGAGCAATGACAGGTCCTCTTTATACTCCTTTATACATGTATAGAGCCATGACGGGTCCCCTTTAGTAGTTATCATGATATAAAATAATGAATGTGGGGGCCTTTTGGTTGGCGTGATTTTTTTCTGGGGGGGCAGCATTTCATTCTTGGTCCCAGGCAGCACAATGTCTTGGGCCGGCACTGCCTGTGAGTGCAAAGGCTATCTTACCTTGACTTTGAGAGCCAAGTGTAAGAACTCCCATATCTACATTCTATTGGTGATTTTTTTTTTACATGGTTTTACTAATTCAGTCTTGTTTTTTATTTTTGTGCAATAAAGTGTGATCTTCCTGGGAAAAGATCTTCAATGGGCACATTTGTGTGAATCCTTAAATAGAGGCTGTGGTGCATTCTAGTTATGTGAAACTATCAGTGAGGACAGAAGGTGACAGAGCCTAGCTACTGGTGATTGTACAGCAGGGATATAAGCCATTACACCAAACGCTGCATATATGATAGCAGAGTGTCTCTCAGTTCTTGAGTAGTGAAGCATGAAAGATGATCCACTTGGGAAAACAAGGTCTTACTTGAGGCGAAGCAGTGCGTATTGTATCTCAAGGTCACTTCCTCAAGCATGGCACGGCTAGCAGCTATTAGGTTTAAAGGAAATGTATAGCATTTGTATATTATTTAAGTTAAAGATTAAGGTTAAAGAAATGCAAAGGATATGTTTTCATACATTTGTTTTTTATAGTCAGGCAAATAGAATATAGGCTAATATTTAATATTTACCACTTTTAGCCATTAGGTGGACTCTAGGACATGTCCCGGTTTATTACTAGGCTGACATTACTGTGGAACATTTTTTAAATACCTCAATATCTGGTTATTAATTTATATTCTAGGTGTATGAGTCAGAGGAAGGACTTACCCCAATCCCTCTAGGCCAGTGGTTCTCAACTGGGGGTCGAATGGCGATTTGCCAGGGGTCACCGAATCCTGAGCTGTTCTTGAAGCCCACATCACTCGCCCAGCCTTTTCGCGGACGCTCAGTAGGGCTGGCCCTGGAGCTCACGGCCGCCCACTCGGCCTCATCACAGCTGCCTATTCAGTTCATGGCATGGCTGGGGGGCAGAGACTAGAGGTCAGCTGACTGGTGAAGAATGTGAAGTGGGTGGGGCTGGAGGAGACCCTATCTCCTGATTTCGGCATAGGTGTCACTGCTACGAGACACCACAATGTCAGAGACACAGTGAAGCTGGAGATATTGAGTAACACTACCTGTGATTAGAGTTGCCATTTAATACTGTACGAGTGGAAGGGACTCTGGGAGCGCTTAATGTCCGTGGGTTAGGGGCGCAAATAACTTGCCTTGCCTTGGGTGTTAACCCACGCTCCGAAAATTATTTTACTGTTACGGGTCCCCACAACTTGAGAAATTTTATCAGGGGGTCACGGCACTAGAAAGTTGAGAACCACTGCTCTAGGCTCTGTACATATGGCCATCTGGGTTTCTAGCTGGGCTGAGAGGGTCAGTTAGTGGCCATTCCTGGACTTTCTCTTTCGGGAAGAGTAGCAGAGGAAAGGGTCTATCAAGATATCTCTTACTTTTCCTAGCTGTAATATTTTTTTTAAATACCTACATTTTAAGAGTTTAAATTCTATACTCAGCTGTATGAAGTAGTACAGCATAAATAAAATTATTTTTATTAGCACCCCAGCCACCATTTGGTCACAGTTTAAAAGAATTAGAGGGAACATCTCTAAACCAAGGAACATTTAACCGAAAAAAGTTTTTCTTTCCCTGGAGTGACACTTTTAGGTAGAAGTCAAGCCAGATCCTAGTGTGAGACAGTAATGCCCTGTACACATGAGCGGAATTCCCGTCGGAAAAAAGTTGGAATTCCGCTCAAGCTTGGCTTGCATACACACGGTCACACAAAAGTTCTCTGAACTTTCGAGCGTTAGAAACGCGGTGACGTACAACACTACGAGGCGAGAAAAATGCTTCCTAACATGCGTTAAATTGTTTCCGAGCATGCATGTTTTTTTTGTGCGTCGTAAAAGCATACAGACGATTGGGATTTCCTGATAAGAATTTTTTCCATTAGGAAAATTGAGAACCAGCTCTCAAATTTTTGCTGTTGGAAATTCCGACAGAAAAAGTCAGATGGGGCCTACACACGGTCGGATTTCCAGACCAAAAGCTCACATCGAACTTTTCTTCCCAAAAGAGATCAATTTACAGAGTTTCTAACTATCTTGAACGTAAAAAAGTGGGTTTTTGCTGGAATTTAACTTTAAAGTGGAGTTCCACCCATAAATATAACATTACATCAGTAGTTTAAAAAAAATGTCATTATTCCTTTAAGAAAAACATTTTTTTTTAGATGCCTTCAAAGTGTTGTTGCTAGGCAGAATAGTTAATCTTCCCTCTTCCTGCACCTAGGTGCTTAAGCTTCCTAACCTACACTGCACAGACTCCTGGGAATGTAGTGGGTGTAACTTTCCAGGAGTCTGTGCACTCCCCAGTCTCGAAGAATCATGTGACTTGGACAGTACAGGTGCTGAAACCTGATCTGAAACCTATTACACTGCTTGTGCAGCACTGAGCATGTGCGAGATCTGCAAGGCTGAAATCCAGGAAGTCATACAGTCTGGCTTCATGATGCCCACACTTAAGATGGCCCCAGTCAATTTCTATTTTATAAAGTGTCTAAATGCTGTAACAACCTAACAAAACGGACCTTAGTTTACAGACTAACTTTACTAGAATACATTAAGCTTGTGTATTACAGGGGTATTTATATTTAAAAAGTGAAATTGTGGCCGGAACTTCGCTTTAAAGCAGAGCTAAACCCTAGACGCTAGACTTGCCTATCCTTCAATGGTCCAACGTCCCTTGCCAGTTTTGGCATTTTCTACCCAGCCTCTTTCCAGGTGCCGGGCTGCAGCATTGGCCAACTAGCAAGGTGGTAGTATCTTCTGCGGGGACATATGCTGTCTCTACTAATGCTGAGGAATACAAAAACCTGGAGCTCAACATAAAGTAGGCCATATTAAAGAAAACCTATGTGGACTGTGGGATTCAATAGGAAGAATGAATACCTAAGGGAGGAAAAGCATACTAAAAGAATTAGTGTTCCTATCCTATTTATTTATGTATTTGAGAGCTGACAATTACTGGCAGCTCCAGACCGAGTGGGAATGAAAGCAAAAAAATGTTATTTTGCTGCTCTGGATGAAAATCTGTTATGGAAGCTGGCCTTTCACATCGCATCAATAACATTCATTGCCAAAGAAAACTTCCTCTGTAAAGCCTCCTGTGTGTTTCACATTGAGCTATGGAGCAATCATGGATTAGCTCAATTCACTTCCATTAAAAAAAGGACAGGGAGGTGGAGGGGAAAATGTGAGGTGGAGCCACTGAAAATGGATCTAGAATATACAACAGAAGATCTTCAGCTGTAGGCAAAAGTCAATGTCCAGTTCTACTGAGAGAAAAATAAAATAAGAGGTATGGGGATTGGCTGCCATGAGAAGCTGCAAGACTCTCTGCAGCTCAGGTAATTTGCAACCACCCACTCCCACTAATTGGTGCTTTATGCTATCCAATTGTAGCTTAGCATATACAGCCCAAACATTGTTATACTTCTATTAGCACATTTTTATTTTAATTTTCAATATAATAATGAAACAGGATTAAACAAAAAAAAAATGCAAGAAGGCTTTCTCCCCAATGACCACCAATGTAATGGCCATTTTCCTACTGACCACCAATGCAAGGAAGCATTCTTCTTAAAGCCCACTAATGTAAGGACCATTCTTCCCACTGACCAACGTAATGGGCAATTTTTCCACTGGCCACCAATGTAGGGAGCATTCTTCCTCCCACTGACCACTGATGCAAAGAAGATTTTTCCCACTGACCATTGATGCAAAGAAGATTTTTTCCCACTGACCACTAATGTAAGGCCTAGTACACACGAGAGGATTTATCCGCGGATACGGTCCAACGGACCGTTTCCGCAGATAAATCCTCTCGAGGATTTCCGCGGATTTGGATCCGATGGAGTGTACTCACCATAGGATCGAAATCCGCGTCGAAATCCCATTGCGATGACGTGTCGCGCCGTCGCCGCGATGATGACGCGGCGACGTGCGCGACGCGGTCATATAAGGAATTTCACGCATGCGTAGAAGCATTATGACGCATGCGGGGGATCCATTCGGACGGATTGATCCGGTGAGTCTGTACAGACCAGCGGATCAATCCGTTGGGATGGATTCAAGCGGATAGATTTGAAAGCATGTCTTCAAATTTTTATCCGCTTGAAATCCATCCCAGGGGATAAAAATCCGTGGAAACAGATCCGCTGGATTGTACACACCAGGGGATCTATCCGCTGAAACCGATCCGCGGATCAATTCCAGCGGATGGATCCTCTCGTGTGTACGGGGCCTAAGGGTCATTCTTCCCACTGCATACCAATGTCAGAGGCATTCTTCCCACTGACTACCAATGTAGGGGACATTTTTCCACTGACCACCAATGTAAGGAGCATTCTTCCCACTGACCACCAATGTAAGGGGCATTCTTCCTACTGCCCACCAATGTAAGGGGCATTCTTTCCACTGTCCACCAATGTAAGGGGCATTGTTCTCACTGACCATCAATGTAAGGAAGCATTCTTCTTAAAGCCCACTAATGTAAGGACCATTCTTCCCACTGACCAACGTAATGGGCAATTTTTCCACTGGCCACCAATGTAGGGAGCATTCTTCCTCCCACTGACCACTGATGCACAGAAGATTTTTTCCCACTGCCCACTAATGTAAGGGTCATTCTTCCCACTGCATACCAATGTCAGAGGCATTCTTCCCACTGACTACCAATGTAGGGGGCATTTTTCCACTGGCCACCAATGTAAGGAGCATTCTTCCCACTGACCACCAATGTAAGGGGCATTCTTCCCACTGCCCACCAATGTAAGAGGCATTGTTCTCACTGCCCACCAATGTAAGGGGCATTGTTCTCACTGCCCACCAATGTAAGGGGCATTGTTCTCACTGACCATCAATGTAAGAAACATTCTCCCCACTGACCACCAATGTAGGGGCCATTCTTCCCACTGACCACCAGTGTAAAGGGCATTTTTCCCACTGATCACCAATGTAAGCAGGCATTTTTCCCACTCATCACCACTGTATGGAAGCAATCCTTTCATGGATCCCCAATTAATTAATTTTAACAAGCATTCCTTGAGAACTGAAACTAATTTCAAGGGTTCCTCTCGGTTAAAAAGGTTGAGTAAGGCTGCACTAATACTTTGTACAAATCTGTCAATTTAACATGATTTCACGCACTGGGGGCTGAGAGAGGAAGAGTTCATTCGATATTGAAGTGCCACACCAAACGTGGGCTGCTTGAACCAGCTGCTGACAGACTCTGCACCTCAAAAATTAGGTTAAAGCAGCACATCGTTTGTACTCCAGTCCAGTATTCATTACTTCTCACTTCAAATCCTGAAATGGTGCTCTCCCTCCAACAACCACTTAACCACCCACCCCCTTTTCCCCTGGTCGGCATTAGATTTTCAATAGAATAGTCTTTCACCTTACTTTGAAATAAATTTATATATAGACAGCTAGATTTTGGTGTGGCACTTCAATCTCAGATCTGTCAGTTACAAACTATAGAGACAGTGAAAGTCCATTGGCAAGAATTGCATGCTCCTGGAATCCAGATATCCTAGTCAAATACCCATATACAGGGCTTTTTTTTTCATATAGAACTTGGTGGACCTCAGTTCCACCACCTCTGGCTCAGACCCTTTGGTTCCTGCTCACCACAATCACTTGTAAACACAGAAGTCCGGTTTCTGTGTTTACAAGTGACAGCTCTGCACTCTGTGTGTAACCCCCCTGAACTCTGTACTCTGTATGTAATGCAATCCTGGTATTTAATGCCCCTTTAAGACCCTCCCACTGTTTGTGACATCTGACCACACTCACTATTTGATGTGATTTGGAGGGTGTGTGGGTGGAGGAGTTTTGGGGGGTCGTGGTTGAGTTTCAGCACCTATTGTTTGAAGAAAAAAAGCCCTGCCCGTATACCCCTTATAACACTAGGATAATCATGAGGTTCCAGCGTTACCTGTCCAAATTATTTTCCCAACGAGTGGAGTTAAGCCTACAGGAGGAGCAAGGTCCATGGAGGACTGGATTAGTGTAATGATGCACACAGTTCAATGAGCACACAGGTGAAAACTGCAGAGCCACAGCAGGAAATGGGGATGTCTCCACCCTGGCAATGCAGAATGACATGGGTGCTTAGATCACATGACTGGCCAAATAGAGTTATAAACAGGGCTCAAGTCCTGCGGGAACGCGTGGGAACGGAGTTCCTGCACTTTTTTCACAGCAGGAACTTAGTTTGCAGGACTAGAGCAGCCGAGCCGCCCAACCAATCCTTCACTAAGCGGCGATGCCCAGCTTGAGTCACTGTCAGGGGCAGGCGAACCTTAGTAATCCTTTATGTTACTGGCCGCTTCCTGTATATGGATTTATCGGGTAGTGTGCGGGTATTCCGTCACTTCCTCGATGCTGCAATGTCTCCTGGGAGCTTTTGTCATTGTTCCCAGGAGACATTGCGGAGGTCTGCCGCGAGTTATCGCGGGATTTAGAAAGAACTTGCAGTTTAGTAATTATGCATATGAGTGTATCATTTTTTTTTTTTTGGTGGGGGGAGTGGATCTTGGGTGGGAGTTTCCACACTTTTTCCCCCAGGACTTGACCCCTGGTTATAAATATGACAGATAAATCCATTTGCAGCTATGTATTTTAATCTGGTGTTTGACTCTCTATAATCCAGCCTTTCTCAATCTTTTCAACACAGAGGAGCCCTTGAAATACATTTCCAATCTCAGAGAACCTCTGCTATAAATGATTATATCTACAACTCATGATACATTAGTGTGATGGGCATTGGGAATAATACTCTTTACACCTGTGGTCATTGGGAAGAATTACCCCCTTACAGATAGCTAAAAAGATCATTGGTGTCAGTTGGAACTCATCTGGACACTTGGTCTTGGCCATAGTTCCAGCGACTAAATCTCAACTCCCAGTGTACTGTATAAGCTTGAAGAGGGTCTGTACCTTTGAAATGTTTTCTTAACCGTTCAGCTTGAAAAATAAAAAAATATACGACATACTCCTCGTGTACAACACTGCATCCTGGGCCAGGATTTCTGGCCTAGGCCAACAAGGCCCAGGCCTAGGGCAGCACTTTGCAGGGGGGCAGCACAGAAAGAGTCCCCGCTGGCTTGCGCTACACGGTTTATGTAGTGCCAGCACTGCTTCTGCTATGCGGGCGGCCGTCATTCCGCAACTGTGTGTGTGGGGGGGGAGGGGGGCGCTGCTTCTAATTTTGACTGTCCTATCATGCTGGACCACAAACCTTCCTCAATGTGCTATATGTTTTGTGCTGCACAATTGGCATGGTTATATCTTCTTATTCTCCTCCATAAAATTATCAGAAATTTGTGCTTAAAGTAGAACTATAGGCAACACCTTTCTTAAAAATTTGGATAGAGTAAGGGAGAGTTCTAGCCCCTGTCAGATTCTTTTTTTACCATCCCTGTCCCATTGCAGAGATTTCCCTTCACTTCCTGCCCCATAGCCAAACAGGAAGTGAGAGGAAATGTATGCAAATTAAGGGAATCCATTTCCCCTCTTCAGGCCCTCGGAACTAGTGTCCCCACTCGAAAATTTCAGGGCGGGTCTTAAACAGAAATGGGTGTGGCCTTGACAAGATGGGGTGGGTCATACTTAAATTAGGGGGTGCACAAGTTTAGTCAGGCCTAGGGCAGCACAAAACCTAAATAGACTACTGCTCGTGTATACTTTTTTTTAAGAGGGGTTATTCTCAGAGCTGGCTACCTGGTGCCATAGAAACAGTTGACCTCCCTATAGACTAGAATATGATTTACCATGCTTCATTTAGGGTGGCCATAATACTTGAAATGTGTCTGGCTAGTATAGTGAATATTTTAAAGGGACACTATTTTGTATTTTCCGAGGGAACATAGTTGAAGTTAGTTTTTGGTGTGACTTTTACACTTTTGTATACTTTGTTCTTCTATAGTTTTGTTTTTTTCTTAAATTATGTAAACCCTAACAATGACCATCTCTTATCTGCTCCCTTTTGGTCTATTAAATAGAAACTTGATAGTGCTTTGTCCTATATGTTTGTACAAAAACATATCTGTTGATCCTGACAGAATTCTTGTAGGCTTATAACTTCCTGTGCTACACCCTAATCAGTTACATTGTTTCCAGCTCTTCTTGTGGACTACAGAATATTTTTCCAGTAGGTTATGGGGAAGGGACGGTGTTCTGTAGTATTTAGCCAGGGTCACCCCAGGGCAGGAAGTGTGTTACTAACATGATCACCTGATGAATAGAAAGGTAAAAAAGCTGCATTGGATAGAGCAGGGGATCCTCAACCCTTGGGCCACGGACCGGTGCTAGTTCATGGCCTGTTGGGGGCCAAGCCACAAGGCTGGGGGTGGCTGGCAGGCAAGCTAGCCAGCACAACATGCACTGTCACCCTCCCACCACCAGAGGGCGTCAGCTCTCCTTTTTCTAGCACCACTGTTTCCTTCCCTCTATGTCACAGGTGTGAAACTGGCGGCCCTCCAGCTGTTTTGGAACTACAAGTCCCATGAGGCATTGCAAGGCTAACAGTTACAATCATGACTCCCTCAGGCAGAGACATCATGGGACTTGTAGTTCTGCAACAGCTGGAGGGACGCCAGTTTGACACCCCTGCTCTATGTGGTCACCTTACCTATGGAGAAGAAAAAGAAGAGAGCATGACAGGCTGCACACGCCAACCCTTCTGCCAGAGGTAAAAGGCAGCACCCACCCCCCTCTCTGGGAGGTAACAGGCTGCACACACCCCCGAGGTAACAGGCTGCATGCAATCACCCCACCCCACACCTCCCCCCTGGAGGTAACTGGGTGATGCAAACCCCCCCACCCCAACCTGGTCCGAGAAGAGCTTGTCGTCGCTGAGGCCGTTCCATGGTGCTGGGAGGGGGGGGGGGTAGTTGGGGACCACTGGCATAGACATTCTCAAAGACCTAGTGATAATGTTACTGGATCACATAACAAAACATAACATAAGGTATTTAATGCAAATAAAAATCATTTAAGATAATCAATTCATTAGCACACTGGTAAGGGGGGTAGGAGAAACGAAATATAAGCAGATTAAACTGCATCTTTAAGTAATGTTGGACAAGGGGATAGAGTAGAAGCTTGTAAAGTATGTAGCTGAGAATAAGAGGCTTTGCTAGGTAGGATTTGAGAAGGAAGACTGATGTAAAAAAAAAAAAAAAAATGTATGTCAATGGGATATACAAATGTACAAACTCGGCTGAGGGTCAGAGAAAGTCATAAATATACCCACTCTAGCATATGTAGAATATAAGGGCAACTTTATAATGGGTGGAATGGGTTCCTTGTAAAACCTTTAGTAATATTTAGTAATAGTAATATTTAGGGTTTGAAAAATGTGTCAATTGAAATGCCATATGATCTGTCCCACCACCACCACTAGTTAATTCTAAATTCACAACACCTACAATTTACACCCCTAGGGGCAGATCCACAAAGGTATCAATAGATACGCCGGCGTAATTTGAAAATTCCTGCGTTGTATCTTTGTTTTGAATCCTCAAAACAAGATACGATGGCATCTCGGGTCGATCCGACAGGCGTACGTCTTAGTACGCTGTCGGATCTTAGGTGCATTTTTTTCCGCCGGCCGCTAGGTGGCGTTTCCGTCGAATTCCGCGTCGAGTATGCAAATTAGCTATTTACAGCCATCCACGAACCTACGTCCGGCCGGCGCATTGTTTTTACGTCGTTTGCGTTCGGCTTTTTCTGGCGTATAGTTAAAGCTGCTATTCTGAGGCGTACTCAATGTTAAGTATGGCCATCGTTCCCGCGTACAATTTTAAATTTTTACGTTGTTTGCGTAAGTCGTTCGCGAATAGGAATTTGCGTCGAATGACGTCATCGTCGTAAGCATTGGCTGGTTCCAGTTTAATTTCGAGCATGCGCACTGGGATACCCCCAGGGACGGCGCATGCGCATTTAAAAAACAACGTTGTTTACGTCTGGTCACGACGTATTTACATAAAACACGCCCCCATTACATCCATTTGAATTCCGCGCCCTTACGCCGCCAGAGATACACTACGCCGCCGTAACTTACGGCGCAAATTCTTTATGGATTAGAAATAAAAAAAATAAGTTACGGCGGCGTAGTGTATCTTAGATACGCTGCGCCCGGCGGAATCTTACACGAAGGTACGTGGATCTGCCCCCAAGTCACTGTCATGTACGGAAAAATTCCCCCCTTCTTTTTTAGTCGCTGTGATGCCAGTACCTATAGGGGGTCAGTGTGTCGGTATACCCAGCTGAGTATTGTATCCAGAAACTCCACTAAAATAAAAAAGGACTTTAAATTGCCTCTTTTCCTCTGCAGCCTTTTGTGGTTTTGTAATAGATTTTTTTTTTCTTCGACTTTATTTTAAAGCCTTATGTCTCAATATTTGGGAAAGCTGCTTAGAGAGATTTTTTTTTATTCTTTTCCTCTAAAGTGTTGAACTTTTTTTTTTTCCAGATTTAATGCTACTTTTAATGTCATTTTTTATTAAATCCTTTCTTATTGCTTTTGATCTTATTTATAGCAAAGCCACTTGACATATGGAAACCATTATTGTATAGGATGGAGATGAAAGGATTCATTGCACAGGGAATAATTTAGACCAACAATACCCGCGTACCGTCTGAAAAACCGGCCTGTTTATCCCCCTTAGAACACAGAGGTTTCCTATTTATTAGAGAATTACGCAAACATTCTTTCATTGCAACGTATGAATAAAATCGCGCTTATTGTAACAGTAGAGAGGGCACAGATTTATTCAGAGTGATAAAGGGTTAATCTTGTAAATTGGATCAAGCACATACCACGTTAAGCCCTTCCATAACCGCCAAGTGTCTCTTCTTCTGCAGAACAGTAACCGCCATTTTGCAAATTGTATTGCATGCCTCAGCCCTGGAGTTTTCCCATGGGAAATGGAAGTCATAGACAACACACAGGCCCGGATTCACAAAGCACTTGCGCTGACGTATCTCAAGATACGCCACGTAAGTGCAAATATGCGCCGGCGTGTCTGTGCGCCGGACCCACAAACCAAGATGCGCCTAAAAATAGGCTTTATCCCGCCAACGTAACTTGCCTATGCAGGCGTAGTGTGGGCGTACATTTAGGCTGGACGCATGTGGCGCTCCCATTGATTTGCCATTCAAATATGCAAATGAGGGAAATATGGCGAATCACAAACGTACGTGCGCCCGACGCAGGCTATGCGATGTGCACGTAAGTTGTACGTCCGGCGTAAAGTTAAACCCCACAAAGGAGGTGTAACCCAGCAGCAGACATGCAAAGGTCTGCACCAGGGAACCCAAGCCGGCGTAATTTACGTTGGACGTGTGTGATTGGGCGTAGATTACGTTCAGGGCGTATCTGTCTAGCGCTCAGCCCATCATTTGCATGGGGTCACGCCTCATTTGCATAGCTCACGCCCACTTCCACCTACTCCGGCTTAGGCCTTAGAAACCCAGCGCAGTTTTGGGAGCACTGGCTTTGTGAATTCCATGCTTGCCTCTCTGCGCTGCGTCGGCGTAGCGTATAATATTTGCGCTGCAGCGGCGTAATGTGCGTCCGCTCTCTGTGAATCTGGGCCACATTTTTTAGAGGACACGGACCTAATTCTGACCATGCTGCTCATCATTTTTGTGGCACTTTGGTAGCTTCCCATCACCTTCCAACAACCGCAATCCTCTGCTTATTGTTTCAGTTATTTCTTGATTTTAACCAATCATATCATCGATATTGCAGTGGAAATCAATTAGATAGGCCACAAAGGCATTTACAACTGCAGATGGCAGATTTCTGCAAACAGTCTTTTTTCTACGCCATCTGTTTTTAATCAAAAATGTTAAAATATATAAGCAAAACTTTTTTTTGTATAGAACTGGCAAGGATTACAATCCAAGCTGCAAGAAAGTGTTCCAATTAGTGCTTGAATCCAGATTATGTAGTCTATGAATGGATAGAATGTGATAAATGCATAGTCAGATGACGCATCAAATTCTATAAAACCATACGTTTATTCAGTGGTGTACATGTAATGCCGCATACACACGAACGGATTTTCCGTCGGAAAAACCTTGGATGGTTTTTCCAATGGAATTCCGCTCAAGCTTGGCTTGCATACACACGGTCACACAAAAGTTCTCTGAACTTTCGAGCGTTAAGAATGCGGTGACGTACAACACTACGCCGAAGCAAGAAAAAGAAGTATAATGCTTCCAGGCATGTATCGAATTTGTTTTCCGAGCATGCGTGGTTTTTTTTGCACGTCGGAAAAGCATACAGACGATTGGATTTCCTGATAGGATTTTTTTTCCATCAGGGAAATTGAGAACTTGCTCGCAAAATTTTGCTGGCAGGAATTCCGACAGAAAAAGTCAGATGGAGCATACACATGGTCGGTATTCCCGACCAAAAGCTCCCATTGGACTTTTTCTGTCGGGAATTACGACTGTGTGTACGGGGCTTTAAAAAGCTTCCTCCAGGACAAGTGTCAGATGTATAAAACCACAGTGGCTGAGCCTGCTTACTGTTATCTAACAGAGAAGGTCCAAGATGTGTCTGGGTGGTGAGCTTCAGTACTGGTTTCCAGGGTGGTGGATCTATATCATGAAGCCACTCAGCAGACAAGGGGGGCTGTCGTGAGAACTGCAAGGCCAATTACAATCCTTCTATGTATATTTCTATGTATATCTCTAAAAGGTAGAGGTGGAGGGGTGCTGGACACAGGTTTTCAAAGGATATTAAATGTGGACAAAGTCATTACATGAGCCCAATGAGAATGTATTCGGCAGCTCACCACAAAATTGGGGATAACACTCGCTCGAGGTGAGAAATCCAAGAATAATAGGTCAAAGAAAGCGACAAATGAAAATCCATAGGAGTTCAAATTCTATTGTTCAACTGGATACAACGAGCAGAGCAAAGGACATCCAATGTGTTTTTCGAGGACCACACAATCCCCTTCACAAGTTCATTCATGTGTTATTTTAAACTTTCATCCAGCCCTAATAAAGGGGGATTGTGTGGTCTCTGTCAACAGTAGCTGCAGGGGAGAAGAGAAAGTGCTCTGACAATGGCTAGTAAAACCTGGAGTGGTGACATTACCCATAGGCTTCAATGGCCCATCTATTGTCTATTTCCTCCTCTACCCTGAAGCCATCAGAAGGCCTGGCTCGCAGTCTCCACTGTGGCCCACCCTTTGCAGCTATAACAGCTTCAACTCTTCTGGGAAGGATATCCACAAGGTTTAGGAGCGTGTCTAGGGGAATGCTTGACCATTTTTCCAGAAGCGCATTTTATGAGGTCAGGCACTGATGTGGGCTAGAAAGCCTGGCTTGCAGTCTCTGCTCTAAGTCATCCCAAAGGTGTTGTATCGTGTTGAGGCTAGGACTCCGGGCAGGCCAGTCAAGTTCCTCTACCCCAAACTCTCTCATCCACACTATATTGCCAAAAGTATTGGGCCACCCCTCCAAACCATTTGGTGGAAAGGGGATTATAGTGTCGTTTTTCTTTTAGGGGTTGGGCTTGGCCCCTAAGTTCTAATGAAGGGAAATTTCAAGGTGTCAGCATACCAAGACATTTTCGGACCATTTCATGCTCCCAACTTTGTAGGAACAGTTTGGGGGTGGCCCCTTCCTGTTCCAACATGACTGTGCACCATTGCACAAAGCAAGGTCCATAAAGACATGGTTGGGCTGCAAAACAGGCCTTCTCATTTAACATCAGTGCCTGACCTCACAAATGTGATTCTGGAAGAATGGTCAAATAGTTGAAGCTGTTATAGCTGCAAAGGGTGGACCAGCTCAATATTGAACCCTACGGACTAAGACTGGGATGCCATTAAAGTTTGTGTAAACTAAGGCAGGTGTCCCAATACTTTGGACAACATAGTGTAGGTGTTAGGAGGGGGAGGGGTACGTTTTAAGGCTAGTTAGGTGTGCGCAGTGCATTCTCCCTTCCCAGCTGCTGTGACGGAAAGGGTGAGCACAATGCGTGTGCAGATTTGTGAAAGAACTATACACCAGTTCCACACTTGTTCTTCTGACGAGCTCCTCCAAGCTCATATGTAAGACAGCACCGATCACTCACAATGCCACTTTATTTCAGGAGGCTTTGTGGAAACCGCCATAGTTGCCCTACAGGTATACACTTGAGAGGAAGCTCAATTTCTCTACACTGTACTGTGATGTGTACACTAATGAGCTCATTGACTACACTGCATATTTTATTCTAAAGGTGAACCAACCATTTAACGCTCCAGCATCCATCAAATAAAAACTTTAGGTGGGTGGTCAGAATGACTTGCCTCAAAAAGTATCTGGTCAGTGTGGCACCTTAAACTGTAAAAACACTGTCTTGACACAAAGAAACAGAACAAAGAATCAACTTTGTGATACAAAAAAAGTGAGGCGTGATGTAGGAGTAGAAATTCTGCAAGCCATCACTCGTCGCCCTCCTCCATGCCGTTACCGTAAAGACCTTGACTATTATTTTACCTCCCCGGCCTAGATATCGCCGACGTTGGCTGCAAAGAAAAGTTATTTGCTTTTAATTAAAAATTTCTCCTTGATTTTTATCTCACCAGGTGTTCGGACCTCTAATCTCTGCCTATTAGAAATAATTGTTTTCCCAACACTGAAAGTTATTAGCGCTACCCTCTACAACTTTTCCAGATGCCGTATATCTCTGCGCATATATCTGCATACTGTCTTCATTTTAAGTAGATTACATTGTAACACATACCTCAATTAGTCCTTTAATTAATAACGCAGCTTAAATTTAACATTTTGAACAGTTCACTTTTTTGTTTTTTATTCTTTGGAGTTTTATTTTTTATTTTTATATATCTTTGGTATATTTTGTGTAGATTTTAAAAAGCCCCAGAAAAGCATCCAGATGGGGGATTAGGATAGAGCAGGCTGGCAGCTGGGAATGAAGCAAATAATCTTAAAAATCAGTGTGATATAAATCCGAACAACAGGAAAAATACTAATTAATCTTTTTTTTTTTTTCTTCCATGTAAGATGCCTTATACTTGAGCGCGCAACAATGTACATAAAGCTCATTACAAGGACTGCTTAGGGGCTGTGTGGCTGAAGGCTGAGTTCGGACTTGGTTTTCTGTTGCGTTATGTTAAACTGGCTACACAATTTGGATTGAAAGGAGGGATTGTAACATGAATGACCAGCTTTACACTCTGTATAGATATAATGAACTATGTCCAGGTATTTTCATACAACCTCAATCAAATGTACAGACTACACAGGATCTTCTGTAAAAAAAAAAATCATAGATTGTAGTGGGCTCAGTTCACAGAACCAGAATACCACATGCGATCCTGAAAATGTCAATTCACTATTGCTTTATGCTGTATTTAGCGTAAATACCCCATAAAACAGAAGTGAAAGTCAATACACAAAAGCTATAAAAAAGAATGCATGTGGTAAATAAGTAGTGGTCCCAGCATGTGATATTTAAGGAGCCGGCGGCCACCGGCATCCTTAACAACCAGTAAGCAACATGGTTGTTATGGAGCGGGTAGCCACCGCTTCCTTAATAATCAGCGAGTCATCAGCTGTCAGCGGGGTTCCCCACTGAAAGCTGAATGTATCTTTTCTTAATTTTTCATTGCCGGAATTTTCTTTTTACATTCAGCTGTCATTCAGCTGTCACTAATGAAGGTTATATCATTTTTATCAAAGGTGTATTTTAAATGATAGAGACAGAATATCAACCAAAAATCCAGAAAAACACCTGACACAAATGTTAAAAATGATGTTGCAGTTCAGTGAGTAAATTAAGTATTTGATCCCCAAGCAAAACATGACTTAGTACTTGGTGGGAAAACCCTTGTTGGCATGCACAGAGGTAAGACGTTTCTTGTAGTTGGTTACCAGGTTTTCACACATCTCAGGAGGGATTTTGGTCCACTCTTCTTTACAGATCTTCTCTTAATCCTTAAAGTGGATGTAAACCCTCACATATACCCAGTGAAGTGAACAGCCTCAGATGATACACAGAGATGAAACAAATCTCCCTACATAAGTTTTACATGTATATCTGCTGTCTTGACCTATATATATTCTTTAGAAAGTGCAGACCCCTCTTCAGTATTCTGGCTGAGGTAAGGAGGTTTTCATCCAAGATTTTACAATACGTTGTACGCCCCGTCCATTGGCCCTTCAATGCGGTAAAATTAGCCTGTACATTTAGCAAAGAATCAACCCCAAAGCATAATGTTTTCACCTCCTTGCTTGACTGCAGGGATGGTGTTTTTAGGGACATAGTCAGCATTTTCAGCATTCCTCTTCCAAACATGGCAATTCAAGTTAATGCCAAAGAGCTCAACTTTGCTCTCATCTGACCCTAGCACTTTCTCCCAATCCATCTCTGAATGATTTAGGCCGCGTACACACCGTCGGTCAATACCGATGGAAACGGACTGAAGGACCGTTTCATTGGTCCAAACCGATGGTGTGTGGGCCCCATTGGTCAGTTATCCTTCGGTCAAAATTTTTAGAACTTGCTTTAAAATTGAACCGATGGACGGCTAACCGATAGGTCAAAACCGACGGTTAGTATGCAAAAGCATCAGTTAAAAACCCGTGCATGCTCAGAATCAAGTTTACGCATTCTTGGAAGCATTGAACTTCATTTTTCTCAGCACGTCGTTGTGTTTTACGTCACCTCGTTGGACTCGATCGTTTTTTTAACTGATGGTGTGTAGGCACATCAGACCATCAGTCAGCTTCATCGGTTGACCGATGACAATGGTCCTTCGGACCGTTCTCATCGGATGGAATGATCGTATGTACGCGGCCTTAGATGTTCATTGCCAAACTTCAGATGGGCTGTATATGTGCCTTCTTGAGTTGCAAGCATGTAGGATTTCAATCCATGGTGGCGTATTGGGTTATCAATGGTTTATTTGGTGACTATGGTCTCAACTGCCTTGAGATCATTCACAAGCTCCTCCCGTGTAGTTCTGGTTTGATCCCTCATTTTTCTCATAATCATCCCGACTCCATGAGGCAAAATCTTGCATGGAGCTCCAGACCGAGGGCGATTGATGGTTATTTTGTATTTCTTCCATTTGCGAAAAATCGCTCCAACAGTTGTCTCCTTCTCACCAAGCTTTTTGCTGATGGTCTTGTAGCCCATTCCAGCCTTGTGCAGGTCTACAATCTTGTCCCTGATGTCCTTTGACAGCTCTTTGGTCTTACCCATGACAGTGAGGTTTGAATGGAGGAAGGAGATTCTGTGTCTTTTATACACATAACGAGTTCTCGTAAGGAGCACCTTATAAAATTGGCAAGACTAATTGTTGGTTGGTAGATAATCAAACACTTATTTTATCATTTGTATCATGTGTTTTTTCTGGATTTTTGGTTGATATTCTGTCTCTTTTATTTAAAAAACACCTATGATAACAATTGTAGACCCTTAATTTCTTTGTAAGTGGGCAAACTTACAAAATCTGAAGGGGATCGAATAATTAATTTCCCCGCTGTAGTTAGGCTTTTCTTCCACTTTAGGCTGTGATTGGTGATTAGGTTTTTGTAACTTCCCCTTAATATGCTCAGCTGATAAAGTCAAAGGTGGTGACAGAGGGTCTTAAAAAAAGAAAAGAAAAACTAAACACACTCCCAACTAAAAATAAGGCTTTTTACAGGCAAAGTGGGGCCAGTGAGGAAATGTAAGGAAAAAATAGACACAAATAAGGAAAACGATTTTATTAGCAAAAAGCTTTAACACAGAAGCCACTGCAGTTTCCAGAGACTCGAGATGATGTAATTTCCCTCGGTTTTGACTTGCCGGGGAATATTTACGTTAAAACATTTACTGGAACGTATTTAAAGGGCAGATTCTGGCAGGAATGTTGACCTGCAGGATTCAGAATGGGGCAGTTGATGAAAGACAGTAAACATCTTGTTAAAGCAAAGCTGTCACCTACACACACCAGCAGGATAAAACTACGGGGCTTGTTTTAAAGGGCCACTAACATCGGTGATGTTCTGTTTAGGAATTGGGAAACCATGTTAATGTAATTAATGTTAATGGTTTTAGGAGCCTAATAGGATTCATTGGGTGGTAGAATGAAGAACCATATTTTTATGTTTTAATGATTTTTATTAAAGTTATAGTGATACAAAAATAAAAGAATCACAACTTGTCATTGTACAGTCTCAACACAGCATATGGGAATCCAATACCATGGGTCCTGAGATCCAGGGTTCCCAATTGGCATCCCATAAGAGCATTAAAAAAATATGACCCAGATTCACAAAGCACTTACGCCGGAGTATAACAAGTTACGCCGACGTAAGTGCAAATGTGCGCCGTCGTATCTGTGCGCCAGACCCACGAACAGACATGCGCCTAAAAACAGGCTACACCCCGCCGACGTAACTTGCTTCCGCCGGCGTAGGGTGGGCGCACATTTAGGCTGGGCACATTGTGCCGCTCCCATTGATTAGTCATTCAAACATGCAAATGAGGGAAATACGGCGATTCACGAACGTGCGTGTTCCCAGCGCATGCTACGCGAGATGCGCGTAAGTTGTACGTCCGGCGTAAAGTTATTCCCCATAAAGGAGATGCAACCGAGCAACAGACATGCTCAGGTTTGCACCAGGGAACACAAGCCGGCATATTGTGCGTTGGACGTGTGTCTGGCTGGGCGTACAGTCAGGGGTCTCCAAACTTTCTAAACAAACGGGCTGGTTTACTGCCCTTCAAACTTTAGGGGGACCAGAGTATGGACAGTGGGAGTAGATATTGCCTCAGGCTTGGAGGATCAGTGCCCCATTGTTGGTGTCAGTGGGAAGTATAGTGCCCCATCATTGGTGTAAGGGGGAGGAATAGTGCCCCATCTTTGGTGTCAGGTGCTCTATCATTGGTGTCAATGGGAGGAAGAATACCACATTGTTGATGTCAGTGGGAGGAATAGTGTTCCAAGGGCCAGATAAAGGCAAGCAAAGGGCCATCTCTGGCCCACAGACTACAGTTTGGAGACCACTGCCTTAGGTCGTTGGACACTAGGTGAAGAAAAGAGGGGCGCAGCCCCATCTAGTGGCTATACCTTGAAGTACAATCCTAGTTTAGCTAGCTGTCTTGAGGAGGTAAGAAGTCTCCCTCCAGCTCCGAAATTCGTTATTTTCTTGCCAGGGCCCTACCTGTTCTGTGAATTACAGTTCATGTAGCAGCCATATGGGAGCCATAGATTTTTATAATCCTATTTTTAGACCTACAAGTCTTATTATAGGCAAAGCAGTGACAGTGTGTCTTGTTTATATGACTGATCAAATAACCTTATTGAGTAAAGAATTCCCAAATGCAGTAAGGCCCCGTACACACGACAGAGGAACTCGACGTGCTTGGCACGTCGAGTTCCTCGTCTCGTTTTGGGATGAAGCCGCCGAGGAGCTCGGCGGGCCGCCTTCTCCTATAGAACAACGCGGCCAACGAGAAAATAGAGAACATGTTCTCTATTTTCTCGTCGAGCTCCTCGGCGGCTCCATCGAGCCAAAACTGTACAGACGACAGAGATTCTCGGCAGAATCCGGGTTTTGACCGAGTTTCTCGGCGAATTCTGCCGAGAATCTCTGTCGTGTGTACGAGGCCTAACACATAACGACTGATTATGTGTCTCCTTGTTCTGGTCTTCATCAAAGTGATTTGGTTCAACAATGGACATTGGCAATTACAAATGAAGAAATGTTTATTGACTAATGCCAGTGCCTGATGTGCTGTGGACTTCTTGTATGAAAAAGGATCTATAGGTAATTTATTGGATCGTGCTAATACTTTTCATTGGTTAAATGGATATACTGTATATTTTGGGGCAGCAAGCCTCTTAAGACACTCAAGCATAGCTGATAATGCTAATCTACTATCTATCTACTACACCATAGCCTACATCTATATTGCCAATAATAAAATGCATGCCGCCTTGTTAATGGTATTTTTTTTTTATTTAGCCACTTCCATACCGGGCCTATTCTGGCACTCCTCTCCTACATGTAAAAATCATAAATTTTTGCTAGAAAATTATTCAGAACCCCCAAACATTATATATATATATATATATATATATATATATATATATATATATATATATATATATATATATTGTAAGATTGGGGTTATTAGATTCCAGTGATAGATGCGTTTTCCAGTGAGTACGCCAATCCAGAACTGAGTTTTTAAGGGCCTGGTAGCCCACTTTTATTTAATAACTCGAAAGTTCACAAATACAATAGCAGCCCTCGCAGGGGGTTCCACCATTCCTGTATCTTGCCAAATCAACAGTTTAGCCTCCTGGCTATCAAACTTGCTATCCGGCTGTTTCAGGCCTGTAGCCTAGGCCATGGGTCTGTTTTCAGAACCAAACAGTTTCCTAGAGATAAGCTCAAACCTCGCTTACTCCTATTAGCATCTTGCTGCTCAATCATTGATGATATCTGCCTCCTGCAGACATGCACACAGTCCCTGGCTTCTCTTCAGAGGGATTTTGGGAATTCACCTGATTCCCAGGACAGACTTCCTGTCTGTAGGGTGAGGCCCTGAGCTATAGTCATGTCACAACTAAATAGCTGAACACACAGCTGTGTAATTAGTGTGTCTTTCTCTCCAACATATGGTGTAAACCAGCAATCTTCCCCATAGCACAGAGTCCCACCCTCACAATATATATATACTGTATATATTTGGCAGAGAACCTAGGGAATCAAATGACACTTGTTGCAACTTTTTATGTCACACGGTATTTGCGCAGCCCAATTTCTTTGTATAATCTGAAAGATGATGTTACACCGAGTAAATAGATACCTAACATGTCATGCTTTAAAATTGTACACACTCGTGGAATGGTGCCAAACTTCAGTACTTAAAAATCTCCATAGGCCAGAGGAGGACGTCTTGGGCTAGAATTGTTGCTCTCGCTCTAACGTTTGCAGCAAAACCTCACATGTGTGATTTGAACACCGTTAACATATGTGGGCACGACGTACGTATGCGTTCGCTTCTGAATGTGGGCACATGGGGACAGGGGCACTTTTTTTTGTTTATTTATTTATTTTTTTACACTTTCCCTTAAATTTTAAATGTTTTTTTATCACTTTTATTCCTATTACAAGGAATAAAAACATCCCTTGTAATAGGAATAGGTCATGACAGGCCCTCTTTATGGAGAGATCTGGGGTCTATAAGTCACCACATCTCTCCTCTAGGCAGGAAAGGCTGAGATAAAAAAAAAAAAAGAAAATGATCTTGGCCTTTCCAGCCGAATAAACGACAGTGTTTAGTGCCAAGCCGAGCATGACATCATAACGTCGTGCCCGAGCCTCCCAAGATCATAGAGACTGCCAGAGACCATCTGGTCACAGGTATTCTCTATGGTGAACTTCTCCAGCTCGCCGATTGCACGGGCCAGCCGGTAGAAGCATCAGAGTCGGCGGTGGGATGGGGGGATGTCTCCTCCCACCGCCTGTAAGAGAGATCAAGCGACTGAACTGCTGATATGATCGTTCTTATCACTGGTGTAAAAAGATGATATCTGAATGATGCCTGCAGCTGCAACCATCATTCAGATATCCCTACTCAAATTCCAGGATGTCATGTGACGGCCTTGGGCGTGAAGTGGTCAAATTGATACTAAGCATTATAATTATTCTTCAAAATGTTTACATGATTTAATGACCCTGTCATTAACACTATTAAATGACTATTAAATGATCCACCTAAATAGTTTCTTAGTGTTTTTCTCTGCCTATCTGTGAATATTCGAGTTTCTCCTTTTCCCCCCTCACTTTCCTTTGTTTGGAATGAGCAGTACACATTAGTTATGGTCACGTGTATTGCTCTATGTACACTACACATCCCATAGTCCTTAGTCCATCTCGGGATCGAGCAAGAAAGGGTGGTTACGTCTTTACATACAGTGGGACCATGGAGAATGAACGTAGCCTCCTGTTACATTTATTTTTAAAGTTTCGTGTCACTTTAACACATATTTATTTGATTTTTTTGAAGAAAAATGTAAAACTTTTTTTCTCCACCTTAAATGCCCCATAGGACAGTAGCTGCCGCAAACAGCGGCTTAGACAGCATTATGGTAAAGATGGCAGTCCTGAGGATTTCATCCCTTGAAACTCAAGTCGAATGCCAAACTGGAAATTCCTGCAGGATTTCTGAAAGCAATGGGGGAATTCAGAAGCCCACAATTAAGCATATGGGCATTAGGATAATTGTCAGATCTGTTGGCGGACATGATAGAAGACAGATTGGTACGAATCAGTGCGCTCCACTGCAGCACCCAGGGAGACAATTTGACGTTTTACCTGCCTGACTTACTCTTCCATATTTGTCACTAAATGTGCAACACCGCGTCTCGCAGAGTGTTAAGCGTGGTTTGTGTTTCTCTGGATGTGAAAATCAGGTGGCGCAAGTGCTCCCTCTAGTGCATTTTTAGGAAATCCTGCAAGGATGTTGCCCTATTGTGTTTCATTTTTAAAATATTTTATGTCAGCTTTTAACCTGCAAATACAAAACTCACGACAGCCTATAAGAATTTTTTTTTTTAGCTGTCTCTCCATATCTCCATATACCACCTATCGAAGTAGTGGGGTGTGTAACTCTCGATATAGTAATACAACAACTATATCCATGTGCTGGTTCTGTGCTTGTTATAAAGGTATGATGAAAAGTAAGGCAATCAGAGTCTTATGTATACGGTAAGAATCTTTAATACATAAAAACATCCCAGGTTTCGGACCCTTGTCTCACAATACTGCACCAAGATAGAATGGCAATGCCTGCATTGGAGTGTAAAGTGTAAAGTGGAACTAAACCCATCGATTTAACGGTTTAAAAAAACAGTTACATATCCAGGATGTCGTGAAAGCTGTCATATTTGTTTGCGCTGTCTACCAAACTGTCAAACTATCAAATGGCTGGTGTCATAATATCTGATCACAAGTGCAGCATTATGGCAATTACAGGTCAAACAGTCTAATGCCGCGCAAAAAGGACTTCTTATCGTTTTGTTTCAACATTATCTTTCACACAACTGTTTTTAATGGTCTAGAAAAAATGAATTTTTTTTCAACCCGATTATTGTCTAAGCCTGCCTTGCCTACACACGATCGTGAAAAAAAAATGCTCTAGCAAAGCGCGGTGACGTAAAACACGTACGACGGCACTATAAAGGGGAAGTACCATTCGGATGGCGCCACCCTTGGGGCTGCTTTTGCTGATTTCGTGTTAAGTAAAACTTTGGTGAGAGACGATTCGCGCTGTTCAGTCTGTTACAGCGTGATGAATGTGCTTACTCCATTACGAACGCTAGTTTTACCAGAGGGAGCGCTCCCGTCTCATAACTTGCTTTTGAGCAATGCGCGTTTTTTTCACATCTTTAAAGCCCACACACGACCATTTTTTACAACGTTAAAAACTACGCAAAAATTTAGAGCATGTTCTAAATTTTTAATGGCCATTTTTTTTACGTCGCGAAAAATGCTCTGGAGCCCACGCACAATCTTTTTTAATGACATTACAAAAAAAAATCATTTTTTACATCTTGTACATCGCGAAAAATTGACGTGTGTACGCATCATACTTGTCCTGTGGACAGATTCTCCCACCTGAGCTGTGGATCTCTGCAGCTCCTCCAGAGTTACCATGGGCCTCTTGGCTGCTTCTCTGATTAATGCTCTCCTTGCCCGGCCTGTTATTTTAGCAGCTATGCATTGTGGGTGCTGATTTTAGTAATATACAGTCATGGAAAAGGTTCCTGACTTCAGGTTTGTTCAACCAATTTCCACACTGTTGAATGAGCCTGCATTTGTTTAGAGGAAAACACATGCAGAGAGGTCAACAGGATAGATTGAATTTAACATGGCGCAAGAATGTTGAACTCTGTGAGAATATTTATGTTATGGAACCCGTTATCAATATGTGTTTTATTTTTTTAGGTGGGTTCACATAGGGAGGACAGTCTACGAGGAAGCCACTCGCTTGTGCCAAACCAGGTGTCCGTTCCACAATTGCCTGTCCAGTCAGCTACGTCACCGGACTTAAACTCAAGTCAAGACCCATACCGTGGTAAGAACCCAGATAAGAACCACAATTCTTCCTTTCAGAAATACTGAAAAATGTTCACACGCCCCTAGTTCTGCAGTTCTGCAAAAAATACCTTTCATGTATATTTTAAATACAGATTGAATCTCTGATCTTTAGGCTCTCCGAATAATGATTGTGCCCATTTTTAATTGCTGTGCTAAAAATATCTAGAACATTTAATTATTGACTGGTGTCCTCCCCCACACCTGAGCTTACATGCTTTTATGACATTGTTTAAAGAGGTTGCGTGGGCAAAGATGTAAAAATATTCTCTAGAAATGGCCAAGGTTTAAAGCGGTATTAAACCCAAAACCAAAAATGTAATTTATTGCAGCTTACCAATCATTAGAATTGGTGGCTGCATTCGTTTTTTTACCTGGTGATCTGGCCAGTAAAGCCTCGTACACACGATAGGTTAACCAGAGGACAGCGGTCTGAAGGACCGTTGTCATAGGTTAACCGATGAAGCTGACTGATGGTCCGTCACACCTATACACCATAGGTTAAATAACCGATCATGTCAGAACGCGGTGAGGTAAAACACAACGACGTGCTGAAAAAAACAAAGTTCAATGCTTCCAAGCATGCATCGACATGATTCTGAGCATGCGTGGATTTTTAAACGATGGTTGTGCCTACTAACGATCAGTTTTGACCTATCGGTTAGGAATCCATAGGATAATTTTAAAGCAAGTTGGCTTTTTTTTAACCTATGGCTAAATAACCTATGGGGCCCACACACGATCGGTTTTGACCGATGAAAACAGTCCATCAGACCGTTGTCCCCTGGTTAACCTATTGTGTGTACGAGGCCTAAAACACGTTCTGTATTAGAGTGCTCTCACTCTGGATGAAGGAGGACAGATGGCACATTTGGACAGCTGAATTGTCACTCTGTGGGTAGGGGAGTGTTAGATGCACTAACATATAGATTAGATACACTAACAAAGTGATTTCAAACTCCAGCTATAATTTTTTAAGCAGTTACAGCACTCTTTTTTTTGTTGGTATAAAGGTTTTACGTAAATGGGGGATGGGGGTGAGGATTTCGGGGGGGGGGGGGGGGGACTGTAAGCCAGGCCTTGTAGCCCACATCTAGCCCAACCTCACAAATGCACTTTTGGAAAAATATTCAAACATTCCCGTAGACACACTCCTAAACCTTGTGGACAGCCTTCCCATAAGAGTTGAAGCTGTTATAGCTGCAAAGGGTGGGCCAGCTCAAAAAGACGGGGATGCCATTAACATTCCTGTGTGTGTAAGGGCAGGAATCCCAATACTTTTGTTAATATAGGGATTTTTTTATTATTATTATTATTATTTATTTATTTATTTATTTATTTTGTATGTATTTATGTTTTTACATATCAATACAATACAGGACAATACAAACATCCTCAAAATTATCCAATTTTTTGCCACAATTTTTTTTTTTTTTAAGGAACAAACTGGTGGTGAGGTGGTTAAAAAATATATTGACGAACGCAAAGGCTTTTAAAGTTACTCACTGAAGCCAAGTCAAAGTATTAGTTGGGGAAGTTTTACACTTCAATGAGGGTAGTCTGATAAGTTCATGGCCTGACACAGAAGGAGTGACAAAGTAGACATGAAACTTTATCACTGCACCAAGCCACTCGTCCAGATGTTCAGCACTGAAAATGGTGCATGCATGCTATACGGCTGTCATGAACTCTTTAAAAACAGTTGCCACCCCTTGTAGTCAAGTTGAAAAAGGTAAAAGTGGAAGAAGAAGGCTCAAAGTGTTCCATCAGTGGGCAAAGTGATGGCAACAGTCTTCTGAGATTCCCAGGGTGTGCAGCAGCAGTGCAGAAGGCTGTTGTCATCACGTTGCCCTTTGATGGAATACTTAGAGCCTTCTTCTTCCACTTTCCCCATTTTCAACTTGACTACCGAAGGGGTGGAAACTATTTGCAAAAAGCGCATGAAAAATGTATAGTGTGCATGCACCATTTTCAGCGCTGAACCTCTGGAAGACTGGCTTGGTGCAGTAATTCACAATTTCAGGTCTGTGTGGTCACTCCTTCTGTGTCAGGCCGTGAACTGTTCAGACTACCCTTGTATACAGTACATTTTTGATGGTGCAGTCACAAGGTACAGAGCAGCTTTAGTTGGCTGTGTGCCTTTAGATGATGCTCTCCACTGTCTAGACATGCACACATGTGAACAGGAAAGACTGCAGGTATGCTTACCTGCGCTAAAAGGTGTAAAAATAAGACTTGACCGGTTGCAGTGATCAATGAGAACACATTTCTTTCCTTCAGTTGTATGAATCAGGCCATTGCGATTTTTAGAATTCTATTCTGTATGCTGCAAATAGACTCTACAGTGTAAATTGAATCTTGGGCATTAATATTAATTTCTGTGTTCACACATGCAGGTCTCCCAGCTGGTCTGTCGGGACAGAACATGTCTCCGGGTAGCTCCGAGATCAAATCAGACGACGAAGGAGATGAAAACCAAGATTCCAAAACAGGCGACGACAATAAATTAGACGATGACAAGAAGGATGTCAAATCAATAACGAGGTCAAGATCTAGGTAACAGTACAGAAAGTGTCGCTTCATTTATTTCCTTGACTGGATTTCGATGAAGTGAACAAACAAGATTATGGAGATACCCCGCACTATTCCTTATGGCTTATGTTAACCGATGGCCAGAAGGGAACCCGACCTATTCAGATTTGTATTCTCAAATAATCACACAATGGAAAAGTCGTGAGTGACGTCCAGGTCATGTGTTGTCCTCTCCACCCCCAGTATAACAAAACAGACTCTTCAGTACCTGTTTGCTCATGTAAAGGAACAGTAAACTTGGCCATAGTGTATTTGTGAACATTTTAACTATCGAGTGATATTTTTTTTCCTGAATGTTGTAATGTTTCAAGTAAATGTCATATCAAAAAAAACTATCAATTATTCTCCCCCCCCCCCCCCAAAAAAAAAAAGATATAGAAAGAAGAAGAAGAGCAAAAAAAGAAAAAAAAATTATATAATTCACCTCTTCTCCTCTGCCTCACCCCTCGCTACAGTGGGGTATGTCTACTCTGTCCCTACTGTGTCCTTCCATATCCCACAAAAAAAGTAGAGCGGGAGAGAGAAAAGGAAGAAGAAAAAAAAACCCTGTCCTACTTCCGCGAGACCACTATTGGCCCTTTTGTCTAGTCTTTTAATAAATATATAATAATATTAGTTAGCCTTGTGCCTAGCGTTTGACTATTATCTCCTGTGATTATGTGTATCGGCCTGCATGGCCTTCCCCCCAACTAACTTAACATAGTGCCAATAGTTAGAAAGTCAAAAAGGAGAGATTTACCCCAGTAAAATAAATTTGTATTCTCAAATAATCACACAATGGAAAAGTCGTGAGTGACGTCCAGGTCATGTGTTGTCCTCTCTACCCCCAGTATAACAAAACAGACTCTTCAGTACCTGTTTGCTCATGTAAAGGAACAGTAAACTTGGCCATAAGTTAGAGGTGGCAATAGTGTATTTGTGAATATTTTAACTATCGAGTGATATTTTCTTCCCTGGATGTTGTATGAACATACATAATCAGTATTTCGGTTTTCAGTCCTGATAACCTTGTATTCTGTTTATGTGTAATAGTCAGTGGTACTAGACTGCCACTTAAAACGGAGATTTTTTTTTAGTTGTCATTACTTTTTAATATAAAAAGTGACAGTGCAGCGCTCAAAATTCTACATACATATAATAGCGTGCATAAATGGAACGCTGGAATTCATAACCTGTAAATTAAACCAACATTTATTTACATAAATAAATAATGCATGCAAAGAGGGATAGTCACTACTGGGTTGCAACCATCCTTAAAAAATGCTAATAGTGCAAACAAAATCCCCAAAATAAGTGCAAAGATGAATAGCAAAGTGCAAACAAAGTCGCAAAAATAAGTGCAAAGATACTGTAAATATCAATATTCCTCCTTAAAAAAGTGCTAATAGTGCAAACAACGTCCCAAGATTAGGTGCAAGGATGAATATCAATCTTCCTCCGTAATAAATACATATGCAGTGTCCCCAAATGCAGAAATAATCCACAGTGCATCACACGACCACCTCTGCAATGCACCCACCAGACAGATGAAATGTATAAGCAAATATACCTCCAATCCATATTTCGCCCGATGTTCATCCGACTCCAACAGCTCAGGTGCCGGTGATCCTTTCTCTGCATATAAAGCTCACACCATGAAGCCTGCACAGAAAAAGAATATAGTGTAGTTTTTTTATTAAAATTGACTAATAGTACATAAAATAAGCAATACATGTGGAAAGTTTATATAAATATGCAATAAGCTCACTCCAGAGGCCACCGGTCTGACTCATGTACTAGGCGATGTGTCGTCAGTTCGTACAGGCCCCACACAATGCGTTTCGTCCTTGGGATCCACTTACGGCTGACGTCAATGTGTGCCCCTATAAATAGCCTGACAGCGCAGGAAAGATGTAATTTTGAAGCCTGTAGCCCTATTATTCACCATATGGTAAATGGATGGGCTACAGGGAAATGGCACCCATCAGAATTGCATCTTTCCCACGCTAATAATAATAATAAACTGTACCTAAAGCCAATGTCTCTATTGAAGTAACCTTAAAATGTTGAATGTCCCATCATTTTCTGTCTCATAGGGGTCACTTAGACCAAAAGTGTGAGTGAATCACAGACAACAAAACAGACAGCAATAAACACCTGACAGGGCTATCCAAAGCTAAGAAAATAGTTTTGGCTTTGCATAATAAACCAGATTACTGTTCCTTTAAAGAGTTTTCCTAGTAACCCAAATTCAACATTTCGTAATAAAAAATAAAAAAAAATGTAATAAAAGTTTAGAAATTTAAGCACATTGACCCTTGCGGGGTACTTCTCCATAATCAAGGTGAGCGTAGAAAGTTAAATGATTATTTTTCAGGATAGAACATTACCTCAAAGCTGAATGTTTTATTGTCTTGCAATGATTATTGACTTATTTTGCTTTATAAGGCCCCATGTACACGGGTATAAAAAATGCCACTGCTAAGAGCATCCAGCATTTTCTTTTTTATGCCCGTAATCATGAGTCTTTAAAGGGGTGGTTCCCCCTAAAACAAATTTCTAACAATACATTCGTAAGACCCGTTACACTGCGGGTAGGCTGGCTTTTGTTTTGTTTTTTTAGTACATACCTCGATATCGGCGTTTCGTCCCTTGGCGGTGGGCGTTCCTAGTTGATTGACGTTCCTCCGACGGGCACATACGTGACGTCACGACTTTCCGAAAGAAGCCGAACGTCGCTGCGCAGGCGCCGTATAGAGCCGACTCTATACGGCGCCTGCGCAATGACGTACGGCTTCTGTCGGAAAGTCGTGACGCGCAGTATGCGCCCGTCGGAGGAACGTCAATCAACTAGGAACGCTAGGAATATGTGTCCCCATTAACTACAACAACGTTATCTATCTGGGATAGAATGAATAAGTCGGGAAAGTTTGCCCCTCCAATATCGCCTATTACTCCTTTGGAGGGATTTCCATGGTTCCCTCCTGGGGAAGAGAAGGGTAGTTTTGAGGGGTGGGGAGGAAATTGTTCAGAGGTGGCCCCATTTGGGGAACTGCTCCCCTTAAGGGAGTTGGTACAAAAGCAGGGGGAGGTATCAATGAGGGAATGGAAATACCGGCAGTTGACAGACCTGTTTAATAAATGGAAACACCAAATTAGATCAGTAAATACCATGACTACTTTTGAGGAGTGGTGTGTTAACCGCTTGGAACCAGGCCATATGTTATCTCGGATGCACAGAATGGTCCAGAGTGCCCAAGATAAGACAATCCCATATTACATGCGTGAATGGGAAAGGGAGTTGGGCCTTAAATTCACAGTGGAACAATCAAATAGGTTGATGGAAATAACACACCGGTCCTCAATAAGTTCATATATACAGGAGATGTCGTATAAGTTTCTGACTAGATGGTACCATACGCCGACCCGTTTGGCTCAGATCTACCCATTAATGAATGCCAACTGCTGGAGGGGGTGCAATCAAAGAGGTTCATTTCTTCATATATGGTGGCAGTGTCCCAGGATCAGGAGATTTTGGGAGGAGATATCCCCGTGGATAAAGAAACTGACATTAAGACCTATTGAGCAATCCCCATTGCATTTCCTGTTTCATGGAATGCCAGCATCCATAAAGTTCTACAAAAGAAGTGTTACACCACACCTATTAAATGCAGCGAAGGCACTGATACCTAGATACTGGAAACAACCTAAAGTCCCCAATATAGTGGAATGGAAAATCGAGGTAGAGAGGATAATGGAGGCAGAGAGATGGGTATACATGGTCAAGGACCAACAGGACAAATTTAAGGATATATGGGCAGGGTGGATATACTACTCTCCTGAAGTAGGGAAGGATTAGTTTGGGGCGGAGAGGCTAGGAGGCGGGTGGGGGGGAGTGGTGAGACGGCGAATAATTTTTTTTCCTTTTTTTTTTTTTTTTTTTTTTGTTTGGTTTTTTTTTTTTTTTTTTTTCTGTCTCCCTACCCTGCGGGCACCGGAGGGGGGAGGGGGGGGGCGCGCCCCCCCCCCCCCTCCTATTTTTTCACCCTTTTTTTTTTTTTTTTTTCCCCTCCTCTTTTTCACAGCACTAATTTGGATCACTAAAGAGGAAGAAATAAATAATCAACTAAATCACATAGGAGGATAAGTATAGAGGCTCCCCTTAAGGAATTTTATTTGGGAGTCATAAGAATGGGAACGGGGGTGTTAAAGGAAGGTTATAGTCACAAAAGAAAGACCACTAATAAGGGAAAGGAGAAGAACACACTCAATATTGTTTTTTTTTTTTTTTATTTATTCATTTATTTACTTATTTTTTTTTCCTCTCCTCTTTTTTGAGGTGGGTATGAAACTTCTCCCCTTCGCATGGTAGGGGGGAGGGGAGATAAGGTGATGGGGAGTTAATGAGGCACGAAACAAAGGAAACATTTTTTTTTTCTCTCACTAAAGTCACGAAATTAAGGACTATTAAGCCCTGCACAAATACCTTTGCTTTTTTTTCTTTTATTATTAGGGTGGTATTGAGCTCCTCCTTTTTGTGCCATAGGGAGGTCATAAGGTGATGGGGTCTAGGGGGTCACGAGGGAGGGGGGGGGGGTCTCGTCTCTCCTTTCTCCTCCTCTTTCTCTCTCTCCCTGGCGTCCCTCCCACCTCTTGTAGGTGGGGAGTGGGACGGGGGATTGGAGGAGAGGGAGGGGGAGGCCGAGAGTGCCCATGGGGGGGATAATGTAATGTATGAAAGTAATTTTTTTTTTTTTTTTTTTAAGTTGTTTGTTGGTTTGTTATGGTGATTTGTTTATTGTATGTGATGTAATTTGGAAAATAAAGAAAAGAAGTAATTAAAAAAAAAACTAGGAACGCCCACCGCCAAGGGACGAAACGCCGATATCGAGGTATGTACTAAAAAAACAAAACAAAAGCCAGCCTACCCGCAGTGTAACGGGTCTTACGAATGTATTGTTAGAAATTTGTTTTAGGGGGAACCACCGCTTTAAGAGTTTTGAACCAACTTCTAAAAAAGGCTCAACATTTTGTTCTTGCCAGTAAATGATTTATAATGTATTTTAAGCAAGTGTACTTTAGTTATTCTAAAGTTTGCTTGGGTGAAAGGCTTGTTGTGACTTTTACAGTTTTAATGCTTGCTGCACCTTGTTTCCATGATTGTAGCTAATATGCAGATTGAAAGATTCTCCGTTTGCTTATCAGGCATTGAAATCAACATCCCTGCTGAATGGCTGGTAAATGACAGATGCTGTGCACAGCCTGCCTATATACAGGGCAAATATGGCTGCCCCTATAACCACTTGTTACAGTAGTCAGGCTTCTGGCACATCTGCTTCAGATAACACCACCCATAATGAAAAAAGTTATTTTGGGAAATGCCAGGCCTGTAGGGTAATACCCCATGCCCTGCTTCTTTAAAGCAATCACATGGCCCTTGCCAGTATATTTACTTGTGAGAACCCCTGTATACAGTATATTGGTCATGGCCAGTGTGCACAGCCAACCATGCCCCTCAACACTCAAGTGTCAGTTTTGGGTGCACGGACCCTTTAAAGTGCAAGTCCACTTCTGCAAAGAAAACAATTTGCAATCCTCCAATGGTCTGAGTGCTGAGTGGGAAGGTCTTCCACTAACTTACAGAAGGCGTGTGTAGCAATTATATATACACGCATCAATTTTGTTTTTTAACAAAAGTGGTTACCCATTAAAGCCTCATTTTGACACCCAGCTTTTTCTTCAGCTTCAGTCCCCTTTCCTTTGTTTATGGACCAACATGGACTTTCTGTAGTGTGCATCCTGTGTCAGTCATGATGATGAAAATGTGGTTGGAGTGGGTTGGCACAGACCCAGCCTGGCTCACACTGTCTCCCAGGGCAGGTGCAGGGTTGACGGAGACCACAGATTATTCTGTATGCCTGGTTTAAGGAATCAATCATTTGCATATTCGCAGCCCGTAATCAATCAGAAACTGTAATAAAATAAATAAAACATTTAAAGCCTAACTCCAAGCAAAAAAAAAAGTTTTCCCATGCAGAGGGACTGTGCTGCACTGCGCGGGTCATCTGCTCGTTTTTGTCTAGGGGATTGGAGAAACCTTATACTCACCCAATCCTTCGCTCCACCTGCAAAGGGCACCCCCCACAAACTAGCGGTAGACTTTTCCTGACATCCTCGTGCCCAGTGCAGGTCCACCGCACAAGACCACTAAACTTGGTCCACGAGAAGGCATCAGGTATGAGCGTGCATTGAGAATAACACTGGAAACAACACTGGGCGGTACACATTCACCACAATGTTGATTTGCGGCAGAACCCCTGGGGACCACCAAAATTTCCAATCTCCTCATGGACTCCGCCACAATGTTGATTTGCGGCAGAACCCCTGGGGACCACCAAAATTTCCAATCTCCTCATGGACTCCGCCACAATGTTGATTTGCGGCAGAACCCCTGGGGACCACCAAAATTTCCAATTTCCTCATGGACCATCCAACCACTGGTTGGCGACAACTACGCTAGACCACAGGAGGGGGGCTAGGGACGGGGTGGGTGGCAAGGGCCACAGGATGCAGGGAGGATCGGAGGAGTCGGTAAGTATATCTCTGTTCTCCAAAAAGCAAGGAGTTGACCTGTGCAGTGGGGGTACACCCCCACTGCATGGGAAAACCTTTTTTTTCCCCTGGAGTTTAGCTTTGGAAATCTCTGCCATTGGACGGTTTTGTACTAGAATTACGTTTTTCTTTAAAGTATGTTTGTTTTATAATGTTCTACCTTTTGTTTTGCTCAGAGTTTTTATTTGAACATCTTTATTATTTCTCAGCAATAACGATGATGAGGATCTGACCCCCGAGCAGAAGGCGGAGCGGGAGAAAGAAAGAAGGATGGCCAATAACGCTCGGGAGCGTCTCCGCGTCCGAGACATCAACGAGGCTTTCAAGGAACTGGGGAGAATGGTGCAACTTCACTTGAAAAGTGACAAACCCCAGACCAAGCTTCTGATACTACACCAGGCTGTGGCTGTCATCCTTAGCTTGGAACAGCAAGTCAGAGGTGAGGAACTATGATGAACTCAATCATTGCTTTACCAAACTTGCAAACATATGACAGCACAGAATACCTGCATAGTTTTCAGACCACACTTTTTCCCTGCAACACCAGCTGACTTCAGGTCAGCTGTAAAACAATAAAAATAAGGCACCCCAGTGTAGCTTTATCATTTAGATACAAGTAGTAAGCAGACAATATATATTTGTAATATGTTCTCTTTACTCAGCTGGGAACTGTCAAAATGAGGTTTAGTTCCTTTTAAGCTCTGCTAAGACTTAAAGTGGATGTAAAACCCATTCCTGAAATTTGAGCTGGGCACATATATCTGTAGTGTTTACTTATCTCTCTTCAAAGCCCTAATTCCCATGTCTTTCTCCTGCTTAGTTCTTCTGTTATCAGCATGATAACGTCTGACACGTTCTTTGTCAACTGAGATAAAACCAAGCTGAATTTTGCATCTCGGTGGATGCATAGAAATAGATTAGCAGATAGCTGGTCTATTCACAGCATAGCTCTGCATTGTTTCTTCCTTTTTCTGCCTATGTGGAGAGGGCCTTTTCTCCAATCAGCTGTCTCACAATGTATGTCAAGAATCCACAATCAAGTGAAGTTGCACCATCCTCCCCAGTTCTTCGAAAGCTTCGGTGAATCAGGAAGAGAAAATTCTACCAGGACTTGCACTTTCTAAACAGTATATAAAGATGAAGACAGCAGATATACATGAAAAACTTATGGAGGAGGATTTGTTTAATCTCTGTGTATCATCTGAGGTTGTTTACTTCACTGGGTATATGTGAGGGTTTACATCCACTTTAAGAAAAGTGTAGAGTCTGACTACTTACTACTTTTGTAACTGGTGACTTGCTTTTGTCAGTGGCCTACACTTCTGTGAAGCGTGCCGATTTATGTCAGTTTTTGTTACAGCAGGGAGGCACCACTAAAATTAAAGCCTACCTGTCACATACAACCAAGATAAGCAAGATAGTTGACATATTGGAAAATGAGCATAAAGAAGTACTTTAGCATTAGCACAAGTTTGATATGCCACCCCTGGCATTGCCTGTGTTGGTACTTTTATGACTCTTTGTAAGCTAAAGTATGACCAACATGTGCCATGAGCAAGAATCATTCTCCTCTGTATGGGGATCATACATATATAACTCACCAATATCCATGTATGGGATTTACATAGAGGATTGTATTGCCCTATATCCATAGGTCATTCACAGACACCATCTGCCTTAACAAAATAAAATTAAAGTTAAAGGGGAGTTCCAGGCATTTTTAATGTTTATTAAAAGTCAGCAGCTACAAAAAAGTGTAGCTGCTGGCTTTTAATAAACATGCACTCACCTGCTCCACGTTCCAGCGACGCCCCGGCCGGAGCTCCGCTCCTCTCCCCCCCTCTCCGGCCGGCGTCCTCGTTGTTACTGTGGGCACCCGGCCATGACAGCTTTCAGCTTCACGGCCAGGCACTCACTGCGCATACACGAGCGGCGCTGCGCTATCTGATTGGACAGGCGAACGCCTGGGACCTGTCACGTGTCCCAGGCGATCGCCTACAGGGAGGGGCCGCCAAAAGGCAATATGACGTATTGCCTTAGCGGCCCCTCAGCAGAAGGAGGAAGTGGGACAGGATGTCCCACTCCTCCTGAAGCCCCCCCCCAAAAAAAATTACATGCCAAATGTGGCATGTAAGGGGGCGAGGAGTGGATTAAGCGGAAGTTCCACTTTTGGGTGGAACTCCGCTTTAAAGCCAAATTACAAGCTTACCTTATTTAACACATTTGCAGTGTGTCTTCTCCTCAGTTGCAATTTTCATGTAACATCTCCATAATACAGAGGGAAAAAAATGATAGCTCAGGTCGAAGCCACTGTACTAACAATCCGATATTAGTAAAGTAATCTCCCCTGTTGTTCTAATGCGTTCTGATGGGACTGACCCCAGCCCCCCGCCTGCCAGAACTCTCCGGTCAGTGCTTTCAGCCAATGGCTGAGAGCGCTGACCAGGAACCAGTCTGCAGACCTTTTCTGGTCATGCCCCTTCAACAGCTTCAGCTTCTGTCAGATTAGCTGCAGTACACATGGGACAAATGTCCACCTAACATTCAGACCGTGTGTACAGGGCTAAAGTCTGCAACATCCAGTGACCATCAGGAATGCATGTCTCAGGCCCCGTACACACGACCGAGTTTCTCGGCAGAATTCATCCAGAAACTCGATCGGAGCCGTATTCTGCGTGTGTACACTTTTGGCCGTCGAGCCAAATAGAGAACATGTTCTCTATTTCCTCATTAGTCAATGAGGAAACTTGGCTCGCCGAGATCCTCGGCGGTTTCACAAGGAACTCGACGAGCAAAACGATGTGTTTTGCCCATCGAGTTCCTCGGACGTGTGTACGGGGCCTCAAGAGAACTAGGGCTATGTTCTTTCATATAAAGTTTGAGGCAGGGTGCTGTGATATTTACAGGAGCCTGCCAGCCCTTCCCATCAAACTTGATCTTGTTGTAAAGCAACGGCCAACAAAAACACCCACTGAAGGCATCGCCGGGTCTCAAAAAAAGGTATGTCTTAGAAATCTAACATTTTGATTGCAGTTTAGCTTTAAAAATTGAAAAATAAGTCTTCATTCCTTAAACAAACATTCTAAAGTCTTTTTGTTTTTTACTTTATATACGATATGTATATATTGTATATGTTTATATATTTTTTATATAACGTTATGTCTTATAGAAAGGAACTTAAACCCTAAAGCAGCATGTTTGAAGAGGAGGGAAGAAGAGAAAGTGTCATCAGATCCCTCGCCTCTATCTCTTTCTGGCCCCCATGTTGGAATGGGGGACGCATCAAGTCATTTGGGACAGATGTAAAAAAAAAAAAGTAAGTTCCCCTTCCTTCCTAAACCTAAAAAAGTGTCTGGTAGCAGACACCCTGGGGAAGATGCAGTTGGTTTATTTGAGATTAGCAGTTTTGCTTCCTGTGAGATAAAAGTAGAGTTTTTTTTTTCTTTGGAATTGGGGAGATTGAAGAAGGGTAAAGTTTTTATAGACTCATGTGTCCCCACTGGGGGGATTTCCCTCCAATAGACATGTGCATTTTGTTTTGTTACAAATCAAAATTTGGACACAATTTTTGTTATTGAGAATTAGATGTATCCCGGTATCAAAATAGTAACGCATTTCAACAAATCCAAAATAAATTATAACAAAAACAATTAATTCATTTGTATTCATTTGGATGACAGGATGCCATAGTTGGGGGCTTTTGTTAATGTTTGAAGCACCCGAAATAACGAAACACCATAATGAATTATGCAAATCGATTCTGATCCATTTGATTTTATTCTAGTGAGCGTAGCGTGAATGTTCTAAAAAGATTATGTTTCTATTGAGGTTAAACTTTGGAGACCAATTGTTTAATATGAAATAAGATGATTCCTACTTATAGTGTATGGGTTGGATGGAGGTGGATCCATCCGAATCTCTAAATAATAACAAAGAATGAATTTGAAATAAATTACGTTCCATTCGTTACTTTCGGATGCACGTGACAAGTCAATATCGTCCAATCAAGCTCATTACATTTTTTTGGTGGGGTGGACTAGCAGAGATGATGCAGAGTCATAAGTAATCTCCTGGAGTAAGAAATTAACACATTAAAATAAATATATTTGTCCATGCTTCCTGGATCCTTCAAATCTGTAAAGAACGATGATGTCCTGCGACACTTCCTGGCCTTGGCTAGGGTAGTTATTCCTCGTCACTGGCGATCAACGACTATGCCTTCCTTGGGGGATTGGGCAATTTAGGTGGAAAATGTATGAGACCTGGAACATCTGTTGGCTCAGGAAGCTGGGAAGGAAGAGCAGTTTTCTCTCACCTGGACATCTTGGTCCATGTTCCACTACTCTGCAGAGTTTGTTGATTGGGCTGCAGGAAACTCAGCTACCCTCCCATTGGAGCCTTGTTGGAGTGTTCACTTTACTGCCTTTTTCTTTTTATGACTTTATCCTATCCTTTTAGTCAAATATTGTTCAGGGGCTTTTATCCATCCCTTGTGTCGACTCAATTAACATTGTTCATTTACAACAATATGTGATCCCTCCAGCATACTCTTCTCAGAAGTAACAATATTTCAATATACTTTATGGTGCCCCATTCTCTACAATGTAATTAAAAGAGAAGTATGTTTTTTTAGATTCATACTTACCTTGGTGGATACAGCATTTGCCTCTACACTGAGAACCGAGTGATCAAACACCGCCAATCACTTGGTTCTCACAGCTCCTTGAGCAGGGAGCTGCAGACTGTCAGGGAGCGGCCAGTTAGACTCTCAGCGGCTCTCTGGGAGGCTGAGCCGGGTGTTGGTTCAGGGATCTGGGCAGATGTCAACTCCGTTGTCATCATGACGCGGTGCCTGGACTGACTCTGTGACGTCATCAGAGAGCGGACTTCGGCACAATCTCCGCTGAAAATGGGTCACAGGAGTTCAAAACAAACTGCACTCCTGTGATCCATAGGAGAAGTACAGCCAAACAAGCTTTCACTATACATCTCCTTTAAGTGTGATGCCAATTTCAGTCTATCACCTGAACCCATGTCCTGTTTTTTTCATACACTCCATTGTCTGCACCTATCTGTTATCTTAATTTATAATCCTGACTCTGTACTTAAAGAGGAAGTAAAGCCAATTGAAAAACTAAAAACCTTGCAAGACAAAGGCATAATGAGCTAGTATGCATAGCATACTAGCTTATTATGTATTACTTACCTCAGATCGAAGCCCCCGCAGAGGTCCTCGTCTCCCCCTCCAGCCGCCGACATGTAGCCTGGGGCTTGCTTCCGGGTATCGCATCTCTGGCGCTGTGATTGGCATGTGCGCGGGAGCCGCTGGTAATGGCACACAGACTGAAGCAACAGCACATATGTGCCATTACTTCAGTTTTACATCGGCACATGCAGGGGACAGGAGATATCTCCTAAACCATGCAGGTTTAGGAGATACCCTTGATAGCTACAGGTAAGCCTTAACATAGGCTTACCTGTAGCATAAAGTTGTTTTATAGGGTTTACAACCACTTTAAGTGAATACAACACCTATATTCTTTGTCGTTGAAGGGTACTTTCACTTATATTTGCTGTATGCAAACCTTGATTTGTATTTTTTCAATAAAAGCAGATTGAACAAGAAAAACAAATATAGTAAATCTTCCGAAATAACTTCCGAAAATACAAATAAATTCAGAGCAATAATTATACAAAATTAATCAGAATATACAAAATGAATTTCTGAAAACAAATTATTCTAACAAAACGAATGTGATGAAGTGGATTTAATTCTGCTTTTTATAATTTTCTGCTGGGACTCTGGGCTTCAGCAAAATGGCAGCCTCCACCAAGAAGAAACTGGTGCAATGCTGGAGGCAATTTACAGTATGCACTAATTTTGGTAGCATAGTTATTAATGTGGAATGTATTTCCTTACTAAAGAACATTATTTTTTATCAAGTTGTTTTGGGTAAAGTTCTGCTTTAACAAATAAATCTGAAACAAATTTTTCCTTTGTGCATATATCTTCCCTCCACCATTCCCCATCGCTTGGACAGAAAATTAGAGAAAATTTAGCAAATGAGAGCAAAAATAGCAAATAAAAAACACAGTAAAGTTATTTATTTTAGGGAGATTTCCTCTCATTTCCTCTCTTAGGCCTCTTTCACACCGGGCGGATCAGTAATGATCCGCCCCGTGCACCTCCGCTTGCTCAGCGG